>NC_051139.1:13384507-13469109 GCF_014839805.1 Manduca sexta
GACCATGAGAATATTGTTTACATTACCAAAGTAATGACAATGCCTAACGAAGACAAACCATCCACAGTATATTATAAAACTCACATACCTGCCACAAACTATGATAATATTAACCATATTTTATCAGCATTAAATAATATAAGAGAAAAAATCAAATTCCGCTATGATAATATATCCAAATTTGTGTCTGTTACTGTATTAGATGAAATGATAAAGTCCGTAACATTATCTCCCTAAATTGGGTTTACAGCTGGGATTTGAACCAAACAGAAACCTTGTTGAAAAGAATTTTTGCTAAATGTCCAGCTAATTTACATTTAGGCTTACCATCTCAACTTTTCGTTTATTGTGATATAGTTGAACCTCAAATTGTGGGTGACGTAATGACTCCTCTTCTAAGAATCATACCATTAGATCCTTCAAAATACATCTATGGAGCCAATAAAATGCATGTATTTTCTCCTCCGCATTATTTACCCGTCATGCGAAGGGAATTCGATACCATTGAAATAGATATAAGGTCAAGCACTGGACAAAAGATACCATTCCAATTTGGAACAGTGTGTGTTAAACTACACTTCAAAATATTATAATGCATTCTGAATTACACAATATGACATGCCCGTATGAACGCTATTACTCTCATCAAGCTGGGTCGGGTATAGAGGGTGGTATACAAAGGAGCATCATATCCAAAGGGAGCATGCTGAATCGGAAGTTTCCTTGGGGGTTTATTTAGGTCAGTTTTACCATTACTATCTAGTGGGGTTCGTGCTGTTGGTAAAGAGGCATTGAGTGCTGGTGTTGGCCTATTGACAGATATGGTTAGTGCGCGACCTATGGAGGATTCAATAAAACACGTCTTAAAGAAGCTGGTTCAAACTTGAAACGAAAAGCAGACGAAAAAATTGATAGAATTAATATGTCCGGTTCGGGCTATATAACAAAACGAAAACGTCTACCAGGAGTCATTCCATCGTTGACTGCGAAAGTGAAAGCTCTAAAAAAATCGAAAATTACTTCAAAACAGATCAAAGATATATTTTCTAACAATTAATCAAAATATGTCTTTTTACACAGTCATTCCTGTGAATGCATTAAGTCTGAATTAGATTTGTTTGCATTGCCATCTACACAAACTAGCATTGAAAGTGGGATTTGGATTCATTATAAGCCAATTTCGTCACTAGCGGACGATGGTCCAATAAATTTCAAGTTCCCGGAGCAGGCGATGACTACATAGATCTTTCTCATACGTTAATTCACTTAAAAGCTAAAATATTGAATCAAGATAACACTAAACTAGTGACGTCTACAGTTGTGGCTCCTGTGAATAATTGGTTACACTCACTCTTCAGTCAACTTGATGTATACCTGAATCAAAAACTTGTGTCACCACCCAATAACACCTATGCTTATCGCGCTTATATAGAAAACTTGTTGAATTATGCTCCTGCGGCTAAAAACTCTCACCTCACCTGTGGTTTATGGTACGAAGACACAGCTGGCAACATGGATTCCACGACTGATGCTAATAAAGGATTTATCAAAAGACAAGAGTTAGCCGGTGAGAGTAAAAGAAATTGAAATGATTGGTCATTTACATGGTGATTTATTCAATCAAGAAACAATTTTGATTAACGGTGTTGATATGTGTGTTAAGTTAGTTCGTTCTAGAGAAAATTTCAATCTTATGGCCTCTTCAGTTGACCTTAAAGTGAAGGTATCCATTACGGATGCAACTTTAATTATTCGTAGAGCACGAATCAATCAAGCGTGTTACTTGCACACCAGAAGGTTTTGGCATCTACCACAGCTAAATACCCTATCACTCGAGCTGAAGTTAAAGTTTTAACAATACCATCAGGTGTTCAAGGAAAAACTCTTGATAATATTTTCTTAGGACAAGTACCTAAAAGGTGTATAGTTGGATTTGTGAATAACGCTGCTTTTAATGGAAATCTCACTAAAAACCCGTTCAACTTTGAAAATTATGATATTAATACTTTTTGTTTATATATAGATGGTCAACAAATACCATCAAAAGCTTTACAACCCTCATTCGACAGCAATATTTTTACTTCGGTATATCATACGTTGTTTTCCGGTACAGGTATACATTTTCTTAATGAAGGTAATGGAATATCTCGAGAACAATATGCCAAAGGGTATTGTATGTTAGCGTTTGATTTGACACCTGATTTATCAGCAAACTCTTCCAGTCACTGGAATCTTATAAAACATGGTAGTGTAAGATTAGAAGTTCGTTTTGAAACAGCTTTGACGCAAACTATTAACTGTATTGTTTATGCAGAGTTTGATAATGTTATTGAAATAGATAAAAACCGTAATATTTCAGTAGATTATAGCAGTTAAGAAAATAAAAATTGTTTATAGAATAAGTATTTTAAATTGCTCAATAAAATGATTACATCATATAATATTTATTTTTTTGTAATTTAATCCTTGCAACCCCACAAAAAATATCTGTTTTTCAATAAAGAGAACCATAACAGGTTATTGTTAACCATATTGATGATATTACCACTTTGTCGTTCAACCTGATAAGATTGTGCAACAATTTAGTAAATAAAATGAATACAATAGAAATACAGAATTACTTGAAAAAAATTGATCCATGCATTGAATATAATGTGTATGCAGCCAATCGTTTACCGATATATGTTGTAACTCCTGCATACATAGTAAGTAACTTAGATCCTGATAATAAACCAGGTTCTCATTGGGTTGCCATACACATAGATAAGAATGGATTTGGACAGTATTTTGACTCATATGGTCGACCACCTCAAGGATACCACCGAATGTTTTTAGCGAGAAATTCTAGAATGTGGAATTACAATACTAATCGAATTCAAAATGATTTTACTATTGTGTGTGGAGAGTACTGTATAATGTATTTGTATTATAAATATTATGGCAGGAGTCTCAAAGATTTTCAACAATTATTTGGTGCCAATACTATATATAATGATGTGTTATTAAATGGTTTATTTAATAATGTTTTAAATTGAATAAATAATATTGAAAACACGATGTTTTGTTATTTTTCTTTATTCTATACTAATAAACTAATACAAAAATATAATTAGTTCCAAACATGTTTTAACGGTTCCCAATTACTTTACAATCGTAAGCTTGACTTGACTTGACAAATATTAAAAAGAATCATAAGTATTTACAATAATTATACTTAGCACTAGCACAAAGAGTTCAAAATGCAAATAGATGAGTAACTTAAAACACTGTTTTTACAATACAATCTAAATTATTAAAATATTTAAGTATAGCAATCGCAAAAATACAATGATTGGTTTCTTAGAACAAAGCATAATATCTAAATGAAATCAATTATTTCTTTCACACGAAGAACATTTCAAAGTTATTAAGTTATAAAAAGTTTATGCACTGGCACTACACACTGACACTTTTTCATTTGTCTGTATCTATTGTATATTTCACACAATCGTCCTTACTAGCCAACTGTTTAGTAATATTGTATATGGTGTCCTTTACAGTTTGCAAGTTCTTATCACAGTCACTTTCTGCGTAATATTTAAGTCGCACTTCAGCGTGTTTCCACTGTTCGATCGTTGCAATATTTTTTATTTTATTAACGTCGTAAATTTCAATTTTAATCAGGTGTGATGCATGTGTACCGTCGTCGCTATTAGATTTGATGTATGAAATGCCGCCACCACTCGTTGATCGACCAACACTAGATGACTTTTTCGCATTTGTCTTTTTTCTTCTTTTGGTTTTTCGAAAAAGTCATCGATGTTGTTAAATTCGTTCGATCTTTTATTGGCTATGATCGCCTTTTGACTTTGGCTGCGAGCGTCCCTTCTTCGTCACTAGGTTCATCGTGTTCATCAGCGTAATAATAACTCTTGAAAGTATTTTCAGGAAACTGTAATAAAAATTTATAAAAAATGTTTTAGTTATCGGTTAAAGTAAGTAGTATGTGATAAATACGTATAGGTATGCTAAGTATAAATGTACAAGTTAATAACAATGATAAATTAATAAGAGATCGAAGACAGCTAAAATGTATTAACCTCGTGGACAACACATACAATAAACAATTAATTAAACATCTGGTTGGTTATAACAACGTTAGGTCAAAGTATAAAAAGGTACTTACATTCATTTTTATAACAGTTTCACTATTTTAACACTTCACTATTACACTTAACTGGAGATCTCGCTTGGAACAGAGCACAGAGTGGAATACGATACCATGTGATTTTGAGTCGGTCTTTTATATGGAGAGCGAGTATTGTTTCCGTACAGACAAGACTCAACATGTTTCCAACTTTCACCATAAATTTTATATTGAATACGTATTATTCGAAAATGGGAATAATAGAGACGAGACCTATTGTTAAAAATAATAGAGAAGTAGTAAATCATTGATAAAATATAGTTACCACCCGTGGGAACAATGAGAGGATGCAAAGGTTTTGTACCTAGAATTTGGGTAATGTATTATGTATGACAAAGAATTGATTGATTTATCTTTCACAAACAATGGCCATAATGTGTAAAGGGTCAGTATTGAGTAATTGTAAACGGTTATTAAGTAGAAATACGATACAAAGACCTTAGAGTTTTTCAATAAAAGAAAGGATCACTGATAGAAAGTAGAAAGACAAAAGCATAACGAAACAAAGGGAACAGGTCCAAGCTTGAAAATGAGCCGTAGAGCATGAGTAAAGTTAATGCATCACTCCATTCGCGGGTGATATAAATGCAATCCGCGGACGTTGGTATTGAAATCCACGGTTAACTTCGACGTAAAATACGGACGGTACAAGAGTAATCCGCGGACGGTATCATTTTAATTCGCGGGCGCTATCATTTTAATTCGCGGTCGGTATTATTTTAATTCGCGGTTGATATCATTTTAATTCGCGGTCGGTATTATTTTAATTCGCGGCCGGTATTATTTTAATTCGCGGTTGATATCAATTTAATTCGCGGTTGATATCAATTTAATTCGCGGATAGTATGGTGGCCCGTCCCTGGAGCAGGCCGCGGACCCCCCGTGGCTGGGGGCGCGGGGTGGCTTCGCAGGTGCTCGGGTATCGGTGAATCCCTTACTACTATCGGTTAATAGTAATGTAAATATGATCCTTGTGTTCTTAAATTTTGTATGTTGTTTGGGTTATAATAAATAAACTTCAAAATTAACTATGTATTTTGCACAGGATGCATCTATCTACGTTTTTCTTGGCGTCAAAACTTATGAAGATTGCATCATAACAAGTGCAGTAATAAACACATTATTTATGCTAATACATGTGAAATGAAAAAATGCGGCGTCACGCATTGAAGCAGATGGCAGAAAATCAATGCTAACGTATTTTATGTCATACAACTATGTGATATTCTTCTCTCACGCAAAGCACTACTAGTTTTAAATTTATTTAATGCGTGCTAAGTATTAAAAGTCCTATTAATTACCAATTTTTAAACACCTAATTAACGCCACCTTCAGATGCACATTTCCGTGGTATCCTCCTCTCACGCAAAGCACTACTAGTTTCCAATTTATTTAATGTGTACTTAGCATTAAAAGTCCTATTAATTACCCTTTTTTAAACACCTAATTAATGGCATCTTCGTATACAAATTTCCCCAATTAAAAAACCTCGACAGTTCAAGAAGCAGATTCAAAAGAAAGTGAGGTGTCACGAAGGGAGAAGCACCACTGTTACGACATTAAAGAAAATGCTGCCCTGACGAGACATTATGATAGCGTAATTATATGACATTGCTCAGCGCCGCGGTTCCACTTAAATGAAAAAGATCCGAGCTATTGTTCTCGGTGGCTGGCTCGACCCGTTTTGTTAGGGACCACTTTAGACCTTATTGTCCCTGGATCTTGTGGGTCACGTCGGTCATCTGGTACATTAACGGGATCATTTGTATAATTAGTGAATTCATGAGGACTAAACCAGACGATTAATTAGTAGACATCAAGTCTAAAAGTATGATAATGTCCAATAGAATACACTAGGTCATAAATACAATAGAAGAAGAAATAAATAATATTAATTATTTGGTGGCATCAATTGTATAAATAGTGGAATGCTTGTACTATTTCAGACGTTACACTCATGCTTTGCTTTCACGTTTAATATAAACGCGATACTCCAAGCGACGTCAGAAGTCTGAGCTATCCTATTACTTGAACTTGAGTAGGACAGTAAACTGGAAATGAGAACTTTGAAATTCTAGATGCTAACGTATCTCGAACCTTGGGAAGATTTGCAAAATAATAACATCAAAATAACTTGTACAAGTTTCTTTAAATAGATGATGAACAGAATTTGATTAAGGAACGTTTTCTCAACCTTAGAAAACCTTTGAGAACGGATAGCTATCACATAATCTGACGTATAATAATACCCCACATCGTCAAAGAAATAATAATTCCTCAACAAAACGGGTTCTCAGATATGAAAATCAAATTCATACGTTAAATGGAATTTCAATTCAACCCCATTTTATGTTGTGACTGATTTTGAAAGATATGCTTACTTCAATTAATTAAACTGGTAAACAAAAGAAATTAAATTAATTGTTAACAATTAACTGAAACGTGACGGAGCTACAGCATACACCAATTACGTGAAAGCCTCAACGAATGAACAGCTGTATGCGTTTAAAAAATGGGATTGTATCCAATAGCTTTGAGTGTTCCATCATTCATAGTGTACGAGATGGGTTTACTGACGTGTGCTGACCCGCATTCTGCCAACATGAAATTGATATGCATCATCAACTTCTAGTTTTAGGTTTAAACTAAATTCCGCGTTACTGTTGATGATTTTGACTGTTAGAATATATGAAAAAAAAAATCCTACAACAGGTAACGCATGCTTTTTATCCCCGATGAGTTAAGCAATGTTTTTTTTTTATTAGTGCACGGTAACTGACTTCACTACACCTGATGGTAGTGGAGGGGGATTCAATAGAAAGTCGAGAAAACATTACCCCTCGGCAGTCGACACAATTGTCTATTGGAACCGGAGATACACAGGCTGATCCCGGAACGTGACACACTTACGTGAGCCACTATAGCGGGTTTTAACACCTTGTTTACGGTCATTGCAACCCGGATATAAAGTATATTCTACCACCAGTGTATTCTACCACCAATCTATTTCAATTATATTTCCACTACAATGAGCAAAATGAATAAATCTTTAAGCCACTTTGTACCGACTTGGACTGATCCCGAAATACGACTTACTTACATGGGCCACTATGGCGGGTTCTAAGATCTATCCGGCGCCATCCGAGTGGATATAAAATACTCGCCACCAGCAAAGAGGTGAACCTAATGCACCTAATTTTCGCTGTGTATTCCTTCCCATAATAAGGGAGAAGCTTGTCGTTATATCGAACACTAATTTCAGACTCAAGGCTGATGAGCAGTAATACTTTGGGCGACCCGTATTTCGAATCCAAGACCTCAAAAGAGGAATAACCCAAAATAATGCACGATGCATACAGCAAACATATTTCAATTTTATTAAGATAAAAAATACAATAGTCTTTCCATCAGTCAATAATAGAAAATATAAAATAAACATCAAAACTTATCACTCACAATAACTTGTATAACTCGAATGTAACAACTTTACAGTTAAAGTTGGCGCTGTGTTAGTGCCAGAAACTTCGAGCCTCAAACTTTCGCATATTAAGCATAGAATAATATAGCGTATGCTTTGTGACGTATAGGCAATGTTAAAGTTACGTAATGTTTTTCTAGAACATTCGATAATTGGACATTACTTTATACTTGCTAGCTACCGTTCGCGGCAGCACACGCATAAACGGGTCATTAATATACAGGGTAATTTTGACATCGCGTTACTAAATGACACCACATACTTATCCACTTGGCAATAACACTTTACAATAAGTTACTGGACCTGAAGAGGTAAAATAAAAAAGTGTAAGTTTTGAACGAAATAAATATTACTAAAAAGTAATTTTAATTTTACACGCCCTAAAGCCACTGCTACTACTCTAAGAGAATTCGTTGCAGCGGCAACATTATACTTTCAGTCAGAAATAAACTCACACACACGCCCTATTCGCATTAAACTACAAAATGATTAAAAAATCAAAAAACTAAAACCAGGATTTTTCGTGGAAATATTAGTTATTAATGGTTGATTTTTGGCACAATGTCAGCAAAGATTAAGACAAGTGTGTGGTTTCATTTAGTAACGCAATGTCAAAATGACTCGGTATACACACAAATCACTATACTATTTTTTTGTGTCGTATTATTTCAATAGTAAAGTTTTTGGAGACTAAGATTAACCGCTTAGACGATATTAAGTTATTTCCAAAAACCACAGAAAGAAATTAAAACAGATCAATCAGTGTTCCATAAAGAAGTTAACTCGACGAAACTGAGATAATTACTGCAGACCTTCCTAATAAAAGGTTGCTTTTGGGTTACATTTCACGAATTTATCCACTTGTGAAAATTTTGAGAGAGTTTCCGAGGGAAAATCATCAATTATCCTTTATTCGTAAGTGGTTTCACCAAATGAAATTTCGATAATTTGGTTTTCGATATATTTTCGGTGTTGAGATCTTTTGCTATAGAAATCAAAATAATATATATAATAATATCAGCCATGTATTATATATTGTCCCACTGTTGGCCACGGGCCTCCTCTACTACTGAGAGGGATTAGGCTTTAGACAATCACGTTGGCCTAGTGCGAGTTGGTAGACTTCAAACACCCTCAAAATTCCTATAGAGAACTTCCCAGATAAGCAAGTTTCTTACCGCGATGTTTTACTTCACCGTTAAAGCAAGCGATAATTCGCAAAGAATACACCCATAATTTTTTAGAAAATTTAGAGGTGTGTGCTATTTGGATTTGAACCTGAGGACATTCCATCTCGGCAGTCCGTTCCACAACCAACTAGGCTATCGTCGCTTAGAAATCAAAATATTTGGATCATTTTATTTTTGGTCATAATATGCATTAGCCTTTATGCATGTAACTTTGTGATAGTAAACAGAAATTAATATAAAAATGTCTGTAGAAAATTAAGTAGTACATAAAATAAATGTTCCACAAAGCATTCTTCTTTAGATTAAATCTAAGACTGGAGCTCTACTCAACCAATGCGTCTTTTTCAAATCTTTTATCCACATTACTAAGTGGGACTTACTACAAACCAATAGAAGCCCTATAAAAACTTTAACAGTTTGCCCTACTGAGTCTATTATTCTTAATGTTAAGTCAGAAAGCAATTAGTCATCTATTTCTTCCTTTCTTTTTGTTAATTTGATTGAATTATCGAGATTGGATTAAATGAGGTAACATTCGATAATTTGCCGTCATATTTTAAGTGTTCTTAAAACTATTTTGCTAATATTTCATATTCTTTTGTAAATTTTTCCTTTTCTTATATATATTTTCATAGGTATTTCCCTGTCGGTCACTTTAGTGACTTGTCATTTCATAGGATTGAAGTTCTCAATGCCTGGACGCCGCCGAAATCTGCCATGCCCGCCAAAAACATAAAAATAATTACCATTAATCACAGCGAGAGCAGATGAATAAACAACTGCTTACAAACATTGCGATGTCAGTTCATAAAATACATCTTATAGAAACTGTACGTTTTATTTGATTCGCTGAAGCAGTACAAAGGAAAAGTAAACCTGGACAGCTAAGTACTTCGTACCAGACACTCTGTATAGTAGTTTGAACAACTCTTTCTATAGAACTTCCAGATAGTTCCTAAGGATATTGGATCCATTGTGATAACAACTAATAAGCGTAGTTTCTCCACAATTGAATGCAACTACACAAAGAGATGCCTGGAGCATCTTTGACTCGATTCAACAACTGGAGTGCGTTCTTTTTATTTTTATCGGTCAATGTGAGATTCAAATGTGTTTTTCATTTTGCTTAAAGCGAAGTTCAAGTTAAACGAAGCCATATATCTAATTAATTGATTAGTGGACTGGCTTGCGGTAGCTTTATATATTCTTGCGTAAACAATGTTAATTAAAAAGGTATATATTACCCTTGAATATAATATATTACACTTGAATTCTAAGATTTCAAAAAAATTGTTATGGTGAAACTTATTTAAATAATATAGTTCTTTAACCTTAATGTTGTTCTAAAGGAACATTTTTTTCTATTTAAAAATAGGTTAAAGTCTTAACGAGACCGGCAGTTAGGGCATATTGTCTGCCTCAGTTGAAAGGAAGATGTAGCTTGCTTGACCTGTTCGTAGAATGCGCCGTCATAACTTAAGGAGGCCACTAATTGTATTTTGTACTAAGGAATTTTCGTAAACTACATATAATTAATACTATAATAAACTGTTTCAAATTAGCACATCGATATCATTGTTAAAGTTTATGTAAGAGAAAAGATCAAATATGCATTACATGAGGTAAAAAAAACTTTAATTTTTCATTAATAATGAAGTTTTTATGTCCACAATGTAATCACAAATTATCATTCACAACAGTTGTAAACTAACAACTATAATAATATTCCAAAATTATACAAAAGCAACTTTTACGCAAAACGCTATTTGAATTTTAAAACGCATTTAAACTGAAACAAATAAAAATAAAACACACTACAGCGATTTAAACAAGAATCCGCGCTCAAATTACGAGTTCAAAAAGTGCAGTGGAAAAGTGATTCCATGCGGATTTTCAGGGATTTTTTTACCAGTCCCACCGAAAATAGGAGCACTTTTAACAAAACCCTTTTCAACTCTGCCCGTTCGTAGAGAGCTCGAAACTGTAGTAAACAAATCAGAGTGTGGAGTTACGTTGAAAAGAGAGCTCAGTTTCATGCTGTGATTTTTGAAATTAGAATTCTAGCTTGTTTCTAGAATTTGACGTGCAGTTTATTGCCCTTGTTCACACTATAAATATGTCTGTGTTTGTAGGTATACGTGATGTTCGAATTTTAAAATTATCTATCAATGGCTCACGTTTACAAAGTCCTAAGTTATTTTTTATTTATGTTGGAAAATTAGATTATCAATTTTTATTGGTAAAATTTTTAAGAGAATAATTCATCATTCTTCCCTTATTTATGTTACGGGATTATTGCATTGTTTTACTTAAAAAGACATGGAATAAAGTGGTATGTGGAATTTTGTTTGTGCAAAAAATGTAACGTAGAACCTTGTAATAGTGAGCCAACGATATTTGAGCTCTGAATTGCGTCGGCTGCTATGACAGTTCTAAACACATTCTTTCGATGGCAATACAAATTCATACTTTAATTAATTCTATCTAATAGCTGCTTAGCATTGCCGCATCACATTTTCTTTTTCAAACTGAAAACCACATAATTCGTAAATCCTACCTTCATCATTGATATATATACATGTTTAAAATAAGTAAAGCAGTATAAAAAAAATTAACGTACACGAAGTCAGAAAATATTCAAATTTTTTTCGTTATTCAAATAGTTAGCAAAGAATTTTTCGATACAGAATTTCTCACGTCATTTACCTCAATGTTTAACATTTTACACAAAATTTACTGGAGCAGTTCAACCTTGACTTCTAGCGCTGAAGTTTTCAATTATGTTCGAACTGTAAACGTATGTAAATTTTAAGGTTCTTTCTAATAAGCATTAATTAATTTTACTAGTCTTCAGGCACTCCATTCCACTCCAGACTACACCATCGCCGGTTTTAAGAAGTAAAAAAGAAATGAGAATTACTTTTTTTAAACACACATACACACACACACACACATCACGCATTTATCCCCAAAGGGTACCAACTTTTCGCCAAGTATGTTCCGTCCCATAATGTGATAGGGGGGTAAGCCTATCGCCATATCGGGCACAAATTCCAGACTACAGGCTGATACTAAGCAGTAAAATCCAAATATCACTTTTAAAATTACTTTTTTAAATTATTTAATTATAGTGAGTGCAGAACCATCTATAAAACTTGCATGACCAACCGGAACAAGTTCGTTGGGTTCAACTTCGCCATCTAGTTAGAAGTTTTCATGCTTATTATGTTGTTCGAAAGTACTTTTAAATAAAGAGCCGTAAGCTTGTAGAAGTGTACGATATACCACAAATATAAGTGCTTAAGAAGAAAAAACTAGTGTTATGACAGTACCAGTACAACTACCGCACTGAGGTCCTGGTTTCGAATCCCGGGTCGGATCAAAAGATGATGGAAGGAAAGGAAAGGTAGGAAGAAAGTAGGATGTTGGCGGTCAGGTACCCCGTGCCTCAGAGAGTACGTAAAGCCGATGGTCCTGATCTCTCTGATCATGTCGGATTGCCGTCTCACCGGACTATGACAGTGAAGGAACAGGGAGTATCTGTGTATAGCACACACGCTTGTGCACTAAGATATCTTCTGCGTGCCTAGTTGCTCTCCGTTGAGATTGGCCGCCGTAACCGAAGTTCGGCTATGAGAGGTACATTCATTGACTTGTATTATATTTATCTTTATCATCGAATAAATATGTGGTATTGAACTTTGTTTTGATTGAGAAATAAAGACTATTTTCCTTAGCACTATCATTTAACGAACATCACATGCTATGGACGTACCTGAAGGGCTAAATCAACACAAATCTGTTACATCAATCATATGAATATACATTTTAGAGGTTCTAGCTTCCAGAAATGACTTTAAAACTCTCTGATTATACATGTACAACAAAATTAAACAAAATAAAATCTACAGTCATCCCTTGCAAGTTGATGGATAAATATTATTATTTATAACATAAATATAATATACATTCTTAAAGGCGATCCATCTTTCAGACTTTGTTATTCGTAATAGGTACGTAAAACAAATAACATACAATATCTAAACCCAGTTATAATACTTTGTGGTTTTGGAGTAGCGAGCACGCGTTAAGGTTGGTACTCACTGAAATACAACATTACTTTTTATAGAAGAATAAAGAGAGACATTGTGGCCTCCATAGTTTCATGAGAGCATAAAAGGGTTAAAGCTATGAAGTTCTGATCAAAGCGATGAAGAACTGTATGCAGCGACTATATCCTTGAGCTAGGCTGGGATGTTCTGGATTTGCTTAACAGATCGATCAAGTATTGTGACTTTTCTAATGCGATTATCTTGAGATTCAATTGCCTAAATAAGTGACCGTTCTTGTTAGCCGATCTAAATCGTTTCTGCGACTTCGTTCCGCACTACACCATAAGAATGCAAATAGAAGAATATAATGGCGAAACGAGCATTGTTGTGATTATACATTCAATATTTCAGTATTTTCTCCCGGGCCTGTATTGGTATTTCACGCATTTATCCCTGAAGAGGTAAGCAGAGGCGCAACTAATGCACTCACTTTTTCACATGATTATTCGACGCCATGTCATAGGGGGCGAACTTCTCGTTATTTCAGACACCAATTCTAGACTGTAGATACATATACATACCTACCTACATATGTGCTATATTTTCCACAAAGCAAAACGATTTATATACTGTGATCGTCATTTATTGAGGATGGGAACTGTTCCACACAACTTCATGCTAGTGAGTTTATATTATTTTTAGTATATACAGGTCGGTCTAGGTCATCTGTATTGTGTTGCTAACGTTTTATGGATTTATATCGTGCAAGGTTGAATACGTAAATGTTCTCAACATTCCGGCTTAAAAATGTACGCCAAAGTTTTTATTGTTTATAAAACTTTGTTGGCGTTTTAAGTGATTATTTTATAAGTATGCTCAACTTCGCTTACGCCCCCAGCCATATTGGTCCACTCCTGGAATTAAAAGTAGCATTTTCAGATCTAGAGCAGTAGAGAATTTATGGATTTATTTGACTGCCTCAGTGGCGTAGTTATTGCGTGCGTAATACGACACCGCTCTTAGTTCCCAGGTTCAAATTCTGAGTTGGGCAAAGTTATATGTAGGGCATAGTCATATTGATTTTTTCTCCTTAGTATCAGCCTGCAATTTGGAATTTGGGCCCAATATGCCCACTTTTCATCTTGTGTATTCCGTCCCATGATGGGATAGGGAGCTAGCCTACCCTATCGGGTACAAATGCACGACTCCGGGCTGACAGTGAGTAGAAAAACGCAGTATCACTTTACCCGATCCGAGAATCGAACCCGAGACCTCAGCACTGCAATCATACCTAATAAACTATGCCACTGAGACAGTCAGTCACCAATTTAAATTAAATCATTTAAGGAAGGGGCACTTATCAAAACACTCGCCTATTGATTCAATTACCTATCTCCACTTAGCGCCTTCAACAATCATAAAGGGCATCACATACTCGCCAAAAACCGTAAACAAAAATGTATAATAAAGTACATTTTGCGTTTAATAAAAAAAGGCCATCGGAAATTACGATATCAATTAAAACACTCCGCTACTTAATGCTTAAAAATATTTGATGAAGGTAGAATTGTATGCAGACAGCTACACAAACATATATGTATAAATGTGGTCTGTAAATCGTTCTGATGATATTCTAATGATGATTTAATTAGATTCTACAGAAATTCTACATAAAAGCAAGCAGGCTGGAATCGAGTTATATGGACCCGTCGCCACTGATTCCTAGTGTCATTAAGTTAGATATAAATTCTCTTTATTGTATTCCTTATGACGTACAGTTTTGCCAGTAGATTTGTCATAAATGTGAATTTCAACTACAGTAATAAGACTTAAAATCTCATATAAGGATGGACACCTTGAATCGCAAATAATACAAAGTTTATGGGCGGTCGTATCGCTTATCATCAGGCGGACGGCAAGCTCGTCATTCAAAGCAAAAAACAGTGTAATATGATTTAAACTTCTAGGTGCTTAACAAATATTTTAATTATTGTAATTCTCAGTCCATTAATAATATTTTTTGTTCGGCTAAAAGAAAAAGTTAATAAATGACCCTCCAGTCTGGAGAATTTCGGTCCTAACCTAATTAAACTTGTTCATGTACAAAAAGGGCATATGGCGGTCAAATAATTATTCAGAATTATTTCGTAGAATTAAATTATATAAACTTGATTATGCATCGGTAATTTTAAAATGTTGTTATACCTTAGCATCACGGTAATAATTCTTAAAGTATTAAAATTACTTGTGAACGATATTTGCAAGCTCACGCAGCTTAATTTGGTGTTTTCAAGTATTATTTACCTCACAGTATTTTTACTATAGTCTCAACCACAGTGTTAGAAATATAACGTAGAATTTCGGAATCAAATATAAAATTTATACTAAATATTTCTTTTCCAGTGCAATAGCCTACTTGGAAGTAAAATCGAATTATCGCTTGCTTAACGCTGCAGGATAACATAAGGATACCTGAGTTATCCGTAAGAGTTTCGAAGATATTTGAATGGGACAGTATATAATACGGGGCTATTATTAATACTTATTTATTGTGTGTATTTTAAATTTTAAAACTATGAATTACACTTTCTCTAATTAATCAATTCCTGTGTAATAATATTTTGGTATTAATGTTTTTGTTCTAAATTCAAAACTTATTAATTGTATTCCAGCTCTGTCCCCTGCCAAATTTCTTTCATTTAAAACCGGCAAAGCATCTATAATTCTTTCAATATTGTGTTTATTAATGGCCCTGCTAACTTCATTGTCTATACGCTATAAAAATAATGTTTCAAGAAGCATTCCATCTTCCCAATCGTAATGTTTTTCGTGATCAGTATTTTCGAATGTGTACAGTCCCTTAGCGGACGGGTCGAGCAATCCAATTACAGGATTAGCTATCGGTAAAGTGGAGTGAAGTGACGCGTCACACGTCCGGCATCCGGCTATATCCCGGAGTTCTTTGGCAATTAATAGTTTTCACTTATCTATCATGAGTATAGATGCCAGATGCCGAGCCTTAGCGGGACATATGACTCCCTCCTAGCCGAATTTCGGCCACGGCGACTAATCTCACCAGACATCAGCCAGGGACGCAGGAAATATTTATACTGCACAAGTGTGTGCGCATTACACAAGTGCACTCCCTGTTCCTTCACTCTCATAGTCCGGTGAGACGGCAATCCAACATGTTCAGAGAGAGATTGAGTGCACCACCAACGGCTTTACGTGCCAACGGAGCAATATTTATAAGCCTATGCCGATTTTCCCTTATATCTGGCACAGCAAAGTGAATTCACTGCACCTAATCTTAAACGAAATTAATTATAATAAACCTATCAGCAAATGCTGTCATATCTCTCGATGTTCGGCATAATTATATCAGTCAGAAAAATTCTATGTGTTGAATATATCTATCACATATTTCAGCATATTGTAGCGGCGATAGCCTAGTTGGAAGGGTCTGCCGAGACGAATGTCTGCAGGTTCAATTCAAAGGCATGCAATTCTGACTTTTCTAAAATTATGTATGTATTATTTGTAAAATATCGCTTGCTTTAAAGATAAATATCGTGAAGAATCCTGTATAAATGAGAAGTTCTCCTTAATATTTTGAGGTTATGTAAAGTTTGTAAATCCGCACTAGACCAGCGTAGTGGACTAAAGCCCAATCCCTCTTAGTCGTAGAGGAGGCCTGTTCCCAGCAGTGGGACAGTATATAAAATAAAAAAATGATATTATTATTATATATTATAAACTATATATTACATATTTCCATCCGATTTGGGGGTGGTGTAGATATTTTCAAATAAAAGAAATAACAATAGCCGATTATTACATGTGACTCAATAATCCCTAAAATATATAATATATAATGTAATTAAATAATAATACTATCGAGTGCTTTTCGTAAATGCAGTATTTGCATCTCAGGCGATTTTAAGCTTTATTAATTGCAGCTGAAGAGTTTATTATCCCTCACCCTGTTAGGTGTTAAATACATTTTCAAGTAAAAAAAATCAAGATATCGTGACTGTCACACTGTAAGGCTTCGCAACGTGTCGTGGCCAATTAAAGGCACATAGTGGGGCTTAAGCCGAAGATGACTACGTAGCAATTATCACCTAGATCTTTCGTTAAGCCTTTACCTATTACTGATTCTAGGGGTCAGTGTTTAATTATGATGTAATGCAATAGAACTAAAACTATACCGCTGGCTCAGTGACGCGAAGTGGGTCTTGGTCCGAAACAAGTCGTCTAGTTTTCCCTGTCCTGTGCCAGCTCTCCAAGTGACCTGCACCAACTTCAAGCCAGTGACTCCCATTCAATCCAACTCACATTCTAGTCCTCCCATAAATAAATTACCCAAACCAAACCCTCCCAAATTCCCACCAGGGTAACTAACTATATGTAATGCCTGATGAATACCTACTATATGCTCTGGCATTTAATCTCCGAAGAGAAGAGTATGGAAGTCATCATTTATGATCAATCTTATCAGAGGTGAGTAAATCGCCATATCGGGTCAAAATTGTAATTCCATGCTAATAACATAAGGGATATAGACCAGAACTTCATAAAAAAAAACTTTGTTTATTACGTAGGTGAACAAAGTTGAACTTATGATTCTCGCCGGTGAGAACATGAGCCCTAGCTTAGCTAACCTACCAGCTTTTCACTAGCAACCAGTGATGACTACCCGAAGAAGAAAGGCAAAAAGGAACTCCGGGCTTACTTTTTTGTCATCAACTGTTCTTTACATCTTTTGTATATATTTTTTTCTTTCAATTCATAGATTCCAAAAGACCGACGACGACGAAGGTAACGACCATACGACTATGTTTTTGTGTAACATTAAATAAATTAATTTAATGATGTATGTTAATAATTAAAACAATTTCATAACACAATGAAAATAAAAGTCGAAGAGTCGTGTTGGTTCTGTGTAGTAACATAATATTTTATTACATTTAATTAAACTTTTATGCCGAAGCCTGGTTGTATGAAACATAATATTTCAAACACGAGGAAAAATATAAAAGGTCCTTAAATTTAATATAACATTTAGGCACCGCGCAGAAGCCACAGAGCTTAGTAATATAGAGATATTAATAATTAAACGTATAAATGTGGATAATTTTACAATACACAAATTTTTTTTAGAAAAGAATTGGTTGACGTAGGTGGGCCTCCAGGAAATATAATTTTAGACGCACAATACAAAATATTAAAGACGCAATAGTCGATATTTGGGATGTCTTTGATGATGCCTTTCCTTATTATAGTGGTTTCGACCTATCATAATTCAGCATGATATGCTTATTTCAGCCGAGACATTATATTCTTTTTATTGTTTTATATTATTTTCTTAAATATTACGAGAACAAAATTCGGCATTACTTGATTGTAATAATTCCAATCTACTGCCCCATCTCAAAATCCCAACCTGCATAAATAAAAAGTTATAATAAAAATGTTTAATAAGGCTCAAGTTTTGGCTTGAATAAAACTCATTTGTCATATTATGCGTATGTCAAGGCTCTGTTTTTATTACTTCGTTGGCAGTAAGCGCTAGAGCTGAGGCTAGAGCAATAAGCGGTCTTTATGTAATGTCATACATATGACAATATTATTTTCAACTCCTACCAGTAAACGCTTTTAGTACATATTATATTTTCCTCTGAATTAATGAATAGTCCATCATATTATATTAAAACAACCAAATTAATAGAAGAAAATTTATATTAATTTATTTATTAACAACAACGATTCCAATTCTATGACGACAACGATGAAAATATTGAACACAGTCTAAATCAAAATATACATATTTTTATACAAGACGAGTAATCCGCTCGCTTGAAGATTAGCGTCAACAGTAACATTACTCAGACTTTGAAATAAATACATTGTACCATTGCACGGTGTTCGTCACCCAGAAGATAAATGTTAAATATCATAACACCCAGTGAATACACTGGCTATAGTGTCTTTTAAAAGGGATCATAGTGCTGCTTGATGACTGAAATAGACATTAAAACGTTTGATTAATTTAATTAAATATAAAATACATCCATAACAATAAGTTCAAGTAACAAAGCATCAAAACAATTTTCAATGCATGTCCGCTCGCTTCAAGAAATATTTAGGACAGATTCGGCCATTGTGTACGACAAAGCCGTAGACGAGCGTGAAATTAAATAACACCGAAAACCTTTCAAAGGTACTTTATAGGATCAGTAAACATTTACGGACCCAGAAAAAACAACTGGCGAAAGTGAAAACGTCCGAAATGATTTTCTTTTCACTTTATTGAACGAAGCATATTCTTTGTAACACGCCTACGTTGAAGTGGGTGATACAAAAGATGCTAATCTGTGGATTGATTTTAATATATGATGTTCATGTTATTTTATAATTTCCATTTGGTTTTAATATTTGTTAGCGGTTCTAGCCGAGAGGTAGTCGTTTTCCGAACAAAATATCGCCGTGTTCTTTCGGTTTACTCAGAATTTCGTTATCAGAATAACAATTTTATTCGAAATTAATTGAGTAGTGGAGGCGTTTGTTATTACATAAAACATCATCACAAATTTCTAACAATAAGTAGAATGGACACGCTCACAATATACGAAAGTGAATCTTGTTAATACGTTTCATATGGCACGCGAAATTTTAAGACCCAAACACTCTCCCCTTTTCCTAATCGACATGATTTTCCTTGGGCGCTGATATTACATCCATGGCTCTTCTTGTATTATGAATAAGAATGGTAATGATTTTAGCAATATTATCGAAAGTCTCTCATTGATCAACATTTTATTTGGACATTATCTATAAAAGTATATCCTGAACTATGCGACGCGATCCAAAGCTCCGTCTCGTGCACATGTTCGGTGGGCCCTAATATATAAGATTTTAAATCGACCGACCAGGTCTTGAAAGACCGGACGGCGAATGACGAATATTAAAAGTAATTAAAGTAGAGTTAGATGCTGAAACTATAATGATAAAAATAAAAAACTAATACACTCTTTTCATTAGATCAACACTTTTTTTAACATTCCGTCATTCATGTAGATGACTTTTTCTTCATGAGAGCCAGAAATTGAGGCCCGGTGTATTAAGTTTTTGTTAGTTTTTGTTAGTCGCAGTCTAGTGAACTTTGAAAACGATTGATCTATACAGTATATTCACTTTACCAGGTCAAAAATCTAGCTATGAATATCACAAACGTGTAATGAACAGTATCGAGCTAAAGGCCACGGCGAGCGATAGTTATTTAATAAACTGTTGTCAACCCTCGTTAATTATCGGTTACTTGGCTAAATTGGCCCTTTCAACCCATTTGTATTTTAACCCTTACGTATAAAGTTGGAGCTATTCGCATATTGCTGATATTGGAGTCAGATTGAAGGTCAATTAAATAATTAAGATTAAATAGATATAATTGTATCTATCATATACACGCAGCGTAATCCAAACACTTGAGTAAGTATAGTATGAACATGATAATAAAACTGCATAACTTATCGTCAGTTCTAATAGCTGATGACCTTGAAAAATGGATCCAAGGACCAAGCCTTTCGTATTTGGTACAGATTGTTACGTCAAAATAATCATAAGTCATTTTTATGGCAAAATGGTGCGCCACTTTTGGGGTTAGTACGACCTTCGTTTGCAGACATGCTACTTCCTACGTTCCTTAATATATCTGGCTTTTTACGATCTGTTTTATTAACTCCTACTTATGCTATAAGTTATACGCCGTGCTGTAATGTGAACGCACACGACTGTGAAAAAACGGTTATAAACGCAATGTTTTTAATATTTTGAAATGTAACCATTCTATTCGGAAAACGTATATGAATTTAGATAAGAGTTTTCATGATCACCGAATAAAATCGCTCGTTGACGAAAGAAAGTTAATCACAATATGAAGCACCTAAGAGACGGTTTTTGAACTTGAACAAACTATAAGCCCGTGGTATTCAAAGTAAATACTAGTAACAGCAACAAGAATATACCTTCGTCTTTCGTACGACGAAACCCAAAATAACATATCTCTCCCTCGGGACTCTAGGATCCCAGCTGTCGTAAGTGACAAATTGAACGTTTCGAGGTTAGAACTTGCTTGTCATTACTGAATTCAGTGTACGAATCTCGTACGTATATCAAAGTTGGTACGTCATTTTAATATTAATTGATGAGATTTGAATGAAATGATTGTGCCGCAAATGTGTTTATGATAGCCTTGTTGGTTATGGAATGGATTGCCGAGACGAATGTCTGCAGGTTCTAATCCCAAGAGCACATACCTCTGACTTTTCTAAAAAAACGGTGTGTGTTTTCTCCGCGAGTAAAGTCTACCAATCCGCACTAGTAGCGTGGTGGAGTAAGGCCTAATCCCACTCAATAGTAGAGGAGGCCCGTGCCCAGCCCTAGAACATTATAAATAATATTATTATTATTAAATGTGTTTACAGAAAAATATATTAAGGCAGAGAAAAAAGAGTAACTCATATTTTTTTTATAGAAAACACTTTAATTAAATAAAAAATATACTTATCACGACTATGGCTGGCTAAAGTTCCTTTGCCTTGACCGTACCGAAAACAATTGATCTAATTTCGAGAACAAACGATACTAGTATTATAATGGTCACAATACGTTTGCAGCGCGGTTAAGTTTTAGCTGTTCCTCAGGGAACTACAAATAGGTATGACTTAAGGAATCAAACTTAGCATTTCGTCTGCCAAACTATAAATTATCTCTCTGCCAACGGAATCGATTTTGTAATTTACCGCGAAGATCTGGCAAACTTTATTTGCTAGGACTAATTTTTTAGTGGCAGTCAAAATTAGTATTGAATATTATATAAATTATCATTACTAATTAGTACCTTTGTCTATATTTCGACGCAACGTGACAAATCTTATGTTTTTTACTTCAGCTGTTACTTTTACGACTGTCTCAGTGGTATGGTTGTAATGCGAGTACGGTTCAACATCGCTTTGAGTTCCCGGGTTCAAACTCAGGGTTGGGCAAATTGATATTTGATTTATCGACATTGGGAGTTTTGGGGTTTGGAATGTCCCCTATATGGCGATAGGCTCGCCCCCTGTTACATCTTGGGACAGCATCTTCATTACGAAAAGCTGGTGCTTTAGCTGCACCTCTGCCTACCCTTTCAGGCATGAGGCGTTATGTGTTTGTGTGTTACTTTCACTTATAAATTAATTTAAATTCATGAAGCATCTTGTTGTTAAAGAGTTAATAGAGATAGATTAAAAATGTGTATTTAGTTTCATAGCATAATGTCCCGTGTAATGTGAACAACACCGAGGGCAACAATATAGCATATAACTTACACATTAAAGCAGATTATGCAAATGCACTCGCATCAGGCGGGTCGTAAAATAATGATATTACCGCCGCCACGCTCGGTCGTTTATTAAATCTTTAATTATGATGACTGACTTCTAACAGAATTCTGTAGTTACTTCTCTTGTTTTAAGTAGCTTTGAAAGTATAGGTTGGGAACCAAGTGGGTCGCCTTGTGTTATCTTCAAGAAACAAAATTCCTGAAGAACTATAGAAACCAGCAAGAACAGGAAAAGGATAAGGAGGTTAAAATCTCTGGAAATTCCGCGCACTGTAAGGTATGGTACTGGGTTGCCGGTATATGGTCTCGTTTAGGACTTTTTCACTCCATCAACTCTCAATTCTATGTGCTATGTCCCCACTCCCACTTCAGGCCCTAACTCCACTGGACTAGGTCAATGAGTTTTGTTCTTTCGAGGATACATAATAAAAATATTTTTTATTAGCAGGGTGTTTATGTCAGCAAAATATTTGTTTAGCGTCTGTGTCATTCAAAAACTCAGACGTAAATAATCGGTCACGTCATTCAATACTTTACAGTTGACAGGCGTCCGATACGACATTGGTCGTGCAAATATGAGAACTTAGACACGACCGCTCATGCTGTATCGACCTACGCATAGAGTGAATTCGCTTGGGTAAATACTATTAAATACTACCGCATGGCCTATTTCTGCTGGCAAGTAGCAGTATACAAGCAATATTGTGTTCCATTGTAGCAGATTTTTACATACACGCTATTACGCCTCTATCTCACAGGTGTAGGCAGTGAGTATAGATTAGCATTTTGCACGATTCTGGCATATTTGTCTCGCTTCCTCCACCTTCATGAATCTACATTCTCGCCAGTTCAAAATACTTTTGACCTGGCCTTTACTAAGCAGGTCAGATATTTGACATTTAAAGGTATATGATAAATACAGTAGCTGTTAAATCTATATTAATAAAGGGGAAAAGTTTATAGGTTTGTAGAGGCTAATCTCTGGAATTACTGATGTAGAAATATTTTTCATTAATAGGGATCTATATTACTCCTGAGAGCGCCCGGATAGCAACAACCATACACAGAGTGTTAAAACCCGCAATAGTAGCCCACGTAAGTGTATCACGATCCGAGATCAGCCTGTCTAACAGGCTGGTATAATTGCGTCGAGGAGTAATCATCACTCGTCAGTCGACATTTTATCCCACTCCACTTACTATGTGAGGTCACTTTCACACACACACACACACACACACACACACACACACACACACACACACAACTTATTCTCGGGAAAATATTTACCCCAGAAAAACCTTTTTAAGTGCAGATTTGCAGGGAGAAGCTGGTCCGACCGTTCACCAGCAATAAACAATTGAGACAATTTGAACTTTGTAGAAATAACAGTAAGATACAAAAAATACTCAATTTCCTTTAAAGCTTTACATCATTAAATAGTCTAGGTCTAACAAACGCCACATTGTAAGATTAAATTCTAAAGTCTCGGGTACTCGTTTTTGCCCTGTCACCTTTGGTCCCTTTGTAAGTTGGCTGAAGTAGTTAGTTTTGTTCATAAGGCACTCGCTTCAATACATAAGTTGTCAGTACGGTTTAGGCTAGATCTTATGAATTTGCTTTTAAATATAAATAACTAGTCCGCTTACGTGGGTAGATAGACCTTTCTCTGTTTTTGATGTCAAGCAAGTTTATTCAACCAAGGATTGATTCTGACCTTTGAAGGCAACTGTACAATATTATATAAATTTAATTAAATTGTTTACTGTAATTTTTAATAATCAATATACATTTCAAATATATGACCGAGGTGCCGCCACTCAGTCACAAACCATTTGCCGTGATGAAGAATTTCATTACTCAGTCAAGACAAATAATACATTTAGACTGGTTGTAGCTATTATGTATAGTATGTATGTTATAGATAATCTATTACATATGATAAATGATTTAAGTCAATATGTAATCAATCGATATGTTTATAATTAAGAGGATGTTACATGAAACACGCCTTCATTAGTGGCGCAGATTGCGCTCGCACCGCGATATTAAAATTAATGTTGCAGTATCAAATTGCTCGCTCGAAATATGTCCAAAAACTCTGTACCATGGTAATATAATTCATTAGCATTTGTGGAGATTTTTTATACGTTTCTAACTAACCAATAAATGAATAAAAGTTTACTTTCTGTCATTTGATTGAAGTGGATATTCAGACATAGGCTTTATTACATATAAATTTGCCATTTCTTTACATTTAAAATAAATAATTATTTTTCAAGTATTGACGCTTATTAGCCGCTTGATCCTTTGGTATAACGCTGTGATGTTTTTCTGAAAACCAATTATTATATTGGCTCAAATAACTTGAAATTCTTTGTTTCCCTAAAACAATCTCATGACTTCTTATACCCATTATTGCGTGTTAATAGTAGAATTCCAATATGTACCACTTTTCTCTAATACAAAATCAGATTTGGCCGTACAGTTTCATCGATAAAATACATCTTTAGCAGTACAGGAATCCTATATGTTCGTCGAGCAGCAAAATTGTATACCACGTTAAGGTGAATACAACAAAAAGCTAGGCGCCACCGTCTAAACTGAATTTAATATCCAATCATTTGCTAATTCAGACGGTTAGACGTGAACATTGCTTAAAGAATGAGTCGCCAAATACAAATTATTTATTGAAGACAAATTATGATTTGATCTCGTACCAAGAATTCTGGTTACAAAAAATACCAGTTTTTCTATAATAATGACATAATCGATGAGCAGCTTCTAGATTATTTTGCTAGCATGACATCACGGTATAATAGATAAATAAACTCTTCGCAAACGTAGTTTGTAACCTCTGACAATAGTAACAACGGCGAATGGAATCACAATTAACATAGATGTAATCCAATCAGAACTTAAAATTTATTTGCCCTCGTCTCACCTAATAAAGTTAGAATCATCCAAAAACACCCACACTCATCCACAAGTTCATGTAATTGAATCGAAATAAACTTTCGACAATACGTTTCCAACACCCACTTATCTTTTACTTGGCGTCTAGCCAAAATAAACTAACTGGCCATAAGTAGTAATATTATCCGACAATCAACAAGTGAGTCATTCGTTCTTAAGGCCCTTGAGTTGAGACTGCTAACAGTTTTCTTATTGCACTTGTTAGCATTATTGTTCTTTTATTAGTTAGTAGTGCTAATGCAGATGATATCTCTATTTGTTTGATTTTATTTTCTTTTTGTTACCATTTTCTATCTGCCAGTTCGTCTGTATTCTTCAAGTTACTATCTCCCATTCATGAAGTGTATTTCTTTAAGATTAACTACTTACGGATGATTTGATGACACTAATTTTGCTTTGTGTTTACATTAATTTTACATTGGTGTATCTGTTATTATTAGGTTAAACCTGTGAACTTCTTTTTTTATTAAGTCATCACTTATAACTAGTGAATGGGTATTATAATATCTCGAGACGAACGCATTGTAGTATCAGTTCTTTGTACCTAATGCTATGTACGGATAATGTATCTGCCTTTAATCATTCGAGATACTTATGAAGCCAGCGGCTTATTCTCCTTATCAAGCAGTATGAAGAATGAAAAGTTTTAAAAAATAATTCCCTAGAATAAAAGCAACATTCATTTAAAAAACTGCCGAAACAGTAAATGACCTATTTCAATGAAGCCCTAACGATTGGCCTCGGATTACCTCCTAATTCTTTTAAACACACATTACAAGTTTTAGTGCGATGTTTGCAATTGTATTTTTTGGATTTAAACATTTGTAATTAATTGAGTTTTTTTTTTTTTTATTAGAAACGATTTTTTTAATCTACAATAACTAGCTATATTTGTGACGCGCGATATGATAGTAAACATGTCTGGCAACGTGACGCGAATACTTACTACCAGATAATTATTATTACCATTGAAATTTGACTTTTTAATTATATGTATTACAAAACCGAATGTTTCCAAAATTTTAAGAAGTCTGATTTGGTGGCATCGTTCTTGCGCGGTACGACCACTGCTATGTGGTCCTGGTTTTGAATTCTGGGCAAAGTGATATTAGGTTTTTTTTTTAAGTATCAACTTGAAGTATGGAATACATGCCGATATGTCGATAGGTTCGCCCCCTATCACATCATGGGACGGATCACACACTGCGTAAAGTGTGTGCCTTGGTTGCAAATCTGTCTACCCCTTCAAGTATAAAAGGATGATATGTTTAATTTTGTGCTAAGAATAGAACGCAATTATCGCCATCGCCGCCCATAGATAGATTTAATTCTATAATTTATTAATATAAGCTATTTTTATCCCGGAAAAGAGCGCAATGAAATGTTTCCACGAAATAAGTTTGACGCTAGCGAACTTCTGGGCAATACCTAGTTGGAAACAAAACACATAAAGGGAGACAACTCACTATGCAATTCTATTTATTTAGCAAATAATGATTGATAATAAAACATACATAGCTCCGACCTCGGTTTTGATTGAAAACAGAATCAATTTAACTGTGTAGCGCACAGTGCAGACGAATCAAACAAATGTCAATACCATTGAAACCATCCGTACTGAACACGATATAAGCTATAGAAGCGAGCAAGGTAAATAGCATTTACAAAGTTTGTGATGTGTTTTGGAATGCCAAATAACTAGTATCGATTCTATCATTATTGAATTAAGGGCGAATGTCGAACAGAAAGTTAAAGAGAATTCGTATGTTAGATAATAGTGTTTTTCCATTATGAGAATTGTGATGAGTATTTGTATTTTGGCGTTTTTTTATAGACCTTATTGCTTACGTTATAAGTGACAAAACACCGGATAAGTGCGAGTGACTCGAGCACTGAGGGTTCCGTATATACTACCTTTTTCTTTCACAATCAATCCATCAATCCGAATACCGCTTTTAAGTACATATTTACGATGACAGCAAGGTGATCCTATAAGGATTCCTTGGTCACGAATTACATGGTTTCTGGAAGTCGTAAAGCTATTGATAATTTTAGACATAACTGCTTCAGTATCAGATTTGATCTCAAAATAAACTCGCATGCAATGATCTACATTCTATTCAAAAATCCAATTGTAAAGTATCTCAGTTAATTTTGAACTTAGAATTCCACAACTCTTGAAATACAATCATAATAATATCGATGTTAGTTTAAAATTCTGTTACAAAATAGTTTCGAAGAATTTTAAAGCAGAGAATGCATCGCTCACTTCAACTGCTGACACTACTTCCTAAAGTACTTTGTAGATAACTTTGATGCATATCGAACCGTGGATAGCAAAATTTCAATTTCTGAATGTATGATATAGAGTTGCAAGTTGCTGCAGTATTTCATGCAATACTTATAATAGGTTTTGCTTGCAACTCCGCCCGTATTGAAGACCTCTTCTAATATAAAATGGTTCCTAGAATAAAAGGGAATATACAGTCCAAAGGATTAATGTATTGCAAAAACGAAGGGAATTATACTTTCTGTATTATACTTAAAAATACGATGCGCCCTACAATTTACATACGAGGAAGATTCATGTAGATAAAATGAGAGTAATTGAGATACCTTATCGCCCCTTATGATATATTTAACAGTTGCGTATTATCTTGTTCCATCCAAAACCAATTCTGTATTAAAGTGCCAGAAATCGAGTAAATTCATTTATCATTTTCATAATTTGATAACGTGAAAACGCCTTTGTTCCTTGTCGTATTTTTAAAATTTTGCAATTTGTAAACGTAATGGATATCCTTATTTCACTAAACAAAACATTGGACTGACCAACAAAAAAATACGCGCTAACCAAAAAAACCCGAATTTCGCTCTGATTTTTCATTGTCACAACAATAAACGAACAACATGACCGGAGATGCAAGTGCACTCATAATTTGCTAAAGGTTCTTCAATACTATTTTGATTGATGAAGTCTTTTACAATGAACACAAAATCTTTGAATAAATTCCAGAGAAAATTATATCCCGAATATGAACTGACAGAAAAAATACCAAACAGCAATAATATATTTATTTCTCAGCTGAGGCAAATACCAATTATAATGTTGAATAGCGTGTTAACAGTCCCCATTGTTAACTTGTGTAAAGTTCTTTCACGGCATAAAGACTTACAATAACAAGGCATTTGTTATTTATCACAAGTCACAACACGTTAACGCATTCTGTTACGGTTTAAAGTCTGGAAGACTCCATTTATTATGTGTGAATTTTAAAGGGAATATCGTTACATAGTCAATACAGACGTCAGAGATATGAATTAATGAATAATATTCAATAACTCTTGCACTTATAAAAGCACCTTACTCTGTCTGAATTTCTTAGGGCTTTTTTATATTATATAAATACCGTACCTTTCCGTTGTCCTCCACTGGTGGACCATGAGAAAATGTTGCAATGTTGCCAGTGGAGGGCAGTGCAACGAAATGACTGGCGCGCTCAAAATGGAAGTGAGCTGGACATATTACTCGGTACGATAGATCGTAGTGCAAACAACTTCTTGAAGAAGCCATAGGGAAATAAGGGCCCGCAAGGAAAACTACAAATGCGTTGGCAAGACGTCGTGAAGAAGATCACCGGATCAAACTGGATGAATAGAGCTCAAGTCTCAAGCCGCAGTGAATGGAAGATGTTAAAGGAGACCTACATCAGAAATAGTTGAAAAAGGCTATTGAAGAAGAAAGATAAGGGGGACAGTACAACAAATTTCTTTCCATTATCCCCAATAGCAGATATTAGGGACAAACAATTTTTTCTTCCTACCTATCATGGACCGAAACTAAGCATGTGGACACTATCCCCTTATATTTAATATTCAAAGCAATTAGAGCGGGGTAAGATATCACAACGTTTTTTATGACTAAAACGTGGGAACAGTGGAAATAGACAATTCTCACCTTTTAGTTAGTATTTTAAGCTTGTTTAATATATCATTAAAAAAATATTCCTCAACGAATATTAATAAAAATTTGAAATTCATTAAATTAATCAGATTTCGTAATAATGTTTCCAATAATTCTTCGTGAAATTACACAACAAACAAACATAATATCAAGTGTTTATGTAGCTTACAGACACCAGTTTTGAAGATGAACAAAATATTCCATTTCTACAATATCAACAGAGCAAATTTGAATCCGACTTGGAAAGAAAATAATGAAGCGGTAAGCCCTGCTGCGGGAGCCGCAGAACTGGAATATATTCGAGAAGTTTGTTAGTTAGGATAAATATCTTGATACTGTGCTGACAAATTGGCAATTGTAAAACATTACTATCTTGGCATGACTTAGGAGGTTTATAAACATAACTTTTTTTTATTACTTTGAATGACGAGACCAGCTTGCCGTTCGCCTGATAGTAAGCGATACGACCGCCCATAAACAGTAGAAACACCATCCAAAACTTGAACTATAAAGTATTGTTTGGTATTCCACTACGCTCGCCATCCTGAAACATGAGATGTTAGAGCTTAATATGTCCAGTAGTTACACTGGCTACAATATATTCTTACTGTCATCAACAAGCATACCATAAGTTAGCAAAAGATAAAAAAATAGCGTAGATTACTAAGGAATTCTTTGCTATTTTCTTGTTTGTTTGAAAGGGCATTAGAGTCGTATTTTCTGCAAAATGTATTGAGTATTTTTTTGCAATTTCTGACTTTGAAAGTATTCAAACCTTTAATGATCACATAGAGTTTGATACTGATCGATCGATCCATTAAACATTCTTTTCAAAATCTTGGAATGCAGTTCTTAATTTAAAAAAGTAATGGACAGTTTCCTAAGAATACTTTCTTGTGCCCTCACTCCGGGATTAATGTATATAGACTCCTATTACCATGTAAAAGTACATAATGAAACCTTTATTCTGGAAAGAACTTTCACGCGAACTGAGCGGCTGGCAAGGCCTTGTGACACATAATTTTATCATTATAAAAATCAATACCCATTACTTTCCTTTTTAATGCTTGTAACAGTTATACAGAAATTTCAATTTGTTTAGTTTCACTTACAAACTTGTTCAAAGTATCATAAGGACAGAATTCAAACATGACTCAAAATAAACTGTTTCGATACGATATTATTTATGTACATATATTTAAAATCATGTGACTACAACAATTGTGTAAGCGTTGCGTGAAATGCTGTTTAATAAAGTACGTTGGCATTACATTAACAAATATATCAAGAACTCCTCATGTATAGCTATGTATTTGTACAAGAGGTCTACGTTACTTTTGAATTAATTTACATTTGATTAAAAATGTGTTTTTTTTTAATATTGCTGTGTATAAGACAGTTTGCATTAAATCCATATATTTTACATACCTAATTGTCCGCATTTTATGATATTTAATACAATGTTTAGAGAATCGGTTATATTTTCCCGAATCTCTATTGGTCCGCTTAATTCAATTATATAGAAGTTAAATCTAATACTAAAAGATTTTATATTTGTGTATTTACGCCAAAGAATGATTACAATGATAAAAAACCTTTAACGTCACAATCTAATTCATAATCAAGCATTTAAAATGGAATTGTAATGCAAATAAATTGATATTATCACCACTTTGCTTATTAGATGCCATATAACGGTACATTTGTATATTCTCCCTTCTCTACCACAAAGAGTGTCCTTGTTCCCTTTATCGGGTTTATCTGTACTTTTAGTTAGGGAATAGCCCGCGTGCGCCCGCACTATTACAAACGGTTGCAAATTATTTGTAGTTTAACACATCATACAAAATTTAAAGTCTGAACTAATATTCATTCATTTACTATGATGCATTTATAACAATATATTATAATCAACTAGCCATTTAGGCATGTTTAATATTTAAAGTAGATAAATATTTTTATAAGATCACGTCAAGGTGACCTCATTGCACCTGATGGTAAGTGGTGTGGGGTCCAACAGAATGTTGACTGACGAGAGATGATTACCCCTCGGCAGTCGCCACAATTATACCGGCTTGTTGGAACCGGATATACACAGGCTGATCCCGGAACGCGACAAACGTCGTGAGCCACTATGGCGGATTTTAACACCTTGTGTACGGTGGTTGCTATCCGGGTAGATATAAAATATATCCTTCCACAAGCAATATAAATTTATGGGTTCACAAATGGTTTTTTAAAGCATGCGAAAGAAATACGAGGTTATAAACAAACATGATATTGTTCATCATCATTATTCATAATGCCAATAAAATATAATATTTTACAAGTGACTTTCTTCAAAAATTTTAAATTTAAATAATTCGGTAACATGACATCACATACTGGTTGCTGTCAATTTGCTAACATTCTAAAGAGTCACGAAATTGTGTAATTAAATGGACAATTTTGGTACATACTAGGGAATGCAATCTCATGCTCGCAAGATCTCGTCTGTACTTAATAAATAAAATAAATATATTTCACAACAATTCTTGCACAGTTTTAACGAGATCGCGTCAGGTTGCGAGATTGCACGAGACAGCATAAACCGTGTGAATCAAAGCGCTATCGATTATACTACTATACTAATTCTGACATCATGTTAAATAGTATGCAAATAACATCTGGGGTTGTATACTACATGGACCTTGTTGAGACTAGACGGAATTTCCGTGCTTTCCGGCGTTTTTGCCATGCCTATTGTAATCAAATCTAACAGCTCATGTGATAGGACCCTTTCATTTAATTTTATCCGTGGTGCTTTATAACTAGCTTATCTAGTTGTAAACGTCCCTATCCTTGAGGTTAAATCGCCTCCTTACATCATGATTTTGTCACCCGCATAGCTCTGGAGGGAAGTGGACAATAAATATTTCCAACTCCTCCCTATTTTTCTATTTGATTAATTTCGTTGCGGGATAATGACATATTAGTTTTCCCTGAGACTCGCCGAGCTTCACTGCTCGGTGTCACAAAATGCGTGCCACTGCTGATCCTGGCTTACAGGAGTTGTAGTGGTGGGTGTGAGGGCGGGAAAGTCTCTATACTAATTCTGAAAACTAATTAACACTGTAGAAGGTTGATTTATCGAGGTTGCCTTAGGAAAGTGTTTATAATATAATAAGTTAAAAGACTGAAATTATAACATGCAAGAAACTATATATATTAATAGTATTTTATAATTAAATGGATATATATATATAATATGTATTGAGACGAATGTCCGCAGGTTCAAATCCCAAGGGCACACACCTCTGACATTTCTAAAAAATCATCTGTGTATTTATCGTTCGCTTTAACGGTGAAGAAAAACATCGTGAGTGAAGTTCTCTATAGGAATTTCGAAGGTGTGTGAAGTCTACCAATCCGCACTAGGCCAGCGTGGTGGACTAAGGCCTAATCCCTCTCAGTAGTAGAGGAGGCCCGTGCTCAGCAGTGGGCAAGTATATAATACAGGGCTGATATTATTATTATTATTATATATTGTATTAACCATCTTTTATGCGCGCACGACAAAGGGACCCCACTGCACCTGATGGTAAGTGGACTGGGACCCAATAGAATGTCAACTGACGAGAAATGATTACCCCTCGGAAGCCGATAATATTATACGAAATTATATTATAACTACCCAATACGAGACTCGATCCAAAGATAGTATTGGGTGTTATTATTTTCATTTTTATATCTAGCCTATATAGATCTCGCGAGATCTTGGTTATGTCTGGAATCTCCCGAGTCTCTCACTTCTTGCAATCCCTAGTACATACTAATTTAAATTTAAAGTGAAAGGTACGCATTGTAGTAATTTTTAAAAGCAGCATTAAATTCCCTCCAATGTAATTATACTTGGTAGGTAATATTTATAGTATATATTTTAAGATTTTAATGCTATCATTATCAGCTCTATAGCTATTTTTGAATGAAGGACAATATTTTGAACTCGATCATAATTACCTACAAAATACCATTTTCACACAAAAGTGATTAAGAACAATACGACAAAGAATTCTAATATGAGTAATAATTATGGTGCATTATTCCTTAAACGACTGACTGCATTGGTTGTATTGCATGCAGTACAACACCGCTTTGAGGTCTCGGGTTCAAATCCCGGGTTGGTTGAATTAAATTATGTACATGTCGAGTTTTCCTAACTTCAGCTTACATTATAGCTTTAAGTTATAATATTAAAATTATTGTGATCATAGAGTTAATTCTGCTGGAAAATCTAATAAATAAATATTAGGATAGGCTCGCCCCTATATCATTATGAGCCGGAACATATGTGGCGAAAAGTGAATGCTCTTAATTCCACCTCTATCTACCCCTTCTAAGATACAAGCGTGATGGATATTTTTTTGTTTGTATGCCATACATATTATTTTTAATAATCGTTCTGAGTCGACTAACACTACGTATCTAAGTCCATATATCAAGTTAAAGGACATCAACTTTCAACCTGTCCTACGTAAGTTATATCTTATGTTCTTTAATATATCGGTAAAAAGTCGGGGTCAAAGTCAACGCTTGCACGCGATTTGGCGCGATCTGGCAGTTAGCCAGCCAACTTGGGAAGGTCAACGGAATACTTGGTAAGGCATTGTTAGACGATTTTGAAAATAGAAGGGTTATATAAAAGAAAGTTAATTAAAATTATGTTAATGAAGAAATAAATAGTATCAAATTTGATTTAAAACATAGTAATTAAAGAAATTAAATGAATGAAACAAAAACGGCGATAGCCTAATTCGTTGTGGAACGGACTGCCGAGACGAATGTCCGCAGGTTCAAATCCCAAGGGTACACACCTCTGACTTTTCTAAAAAATTATGTGTATATTCTTTGTGAATTATCGCTTGCTTTAACGGTGAAGGAAAACATCGTGAGGAAACCTGCATACCTGAGCAATTTGCTATAGGAATTTTCGAGGGTGTGTGAAGTCAACCAATCCGCACTAGGCCAGCATGGTGGACTAAGGCCTAATCCCTCTCAGTAGTAGAGAAGGCCCGTGCCCAATAATGGGACAGCATATAATACAGGGCTGATATTATCATATATACTATAATTAAAGAAATAAAATCGATAATCAGAAGACACGTATGCTTTTACATTAACGATTTGGTCAATATTCGTCCACTTGTTGTAATTTTAAGACACAATTAGACAAATATGGAATAGCTTTTAAATCCAAATGGATTCCATTTCGATATGTCCATTCAGAGTTCGAAATTTGAACCTAAAGTACACCACACTTACGTGCTACCAAGTAATAAGGTACACAAATATTGATTCGCGGAAAAGTGGTTACCATTGTAACATAACCTAGATTAGGTATAACGCGATAACGTCAAACCCACCGGTAATCTACTGGCTGTATAGAATATATTTGAACAAATTGTGCAACTGCTCATGTGACTTGAAAGTTTACGTTTGCTTGTTCAGTGTGGTCACGTGATGGCGTAGAATTAATGTTGAGTTATTAATTTGATAAGTTTATTTAACTAAAACTGGCTGGGAATTAACATAAAATTATAATATTTATAATCTAAGCACTCGGACTTTGTACCTATTTCTATATTTATAAGTCACACTATCTTCTATACTCCGAACACAATACTTAATGCAGTAATTACGGCTTTTCAGTATTGGCGTACAAATTAACCGTAAATAAACAAATATCACAATTATTAAGACATATAGTTTAGGAATATTGCTTAAGTAATGTACGTATCTCGTTTAATAACAAAAGCTATTACTTCAATTTATATTTAATAAAGACGCAATACAGTCGTTTTTAGAAGCAGTATTAATTTATTTCTAATATATTTATATACATGAAAAGTTTACGTATCACGAAGGCGAACAAAGTTGCACTTATGATACGTCAAAATAATTTCTAAATAACGCTTAAGATTACTTATATACCTACGGACATTTTAAATTAGGAATAAAATTCATAAGGAATAAAAGGGGCATTCTGAACTTCTTCTTCAAAATGAACATAATGTTTAAATCTATGTGAAGTTAGTACGTAACCGCTAAGATTTGAAAAAAGGCTGACGAGTGACGCTTAACCGCGCTAAGTGCACTCGATTTGCGGTCACAACTAAGCCAGTAACTTCTTGACCGAGTTGCAATTTTATTTTTTACGCTGAATAGTGATAGAAATTTTAGACATTATGGTGTAAAAACGAAATGAAAATCAGATAATATTGGAGGTACAGTTAAGATACGATGTTTCTAATGTGTTATTTTGATAGTCTGTGTTGTAGAAAGAAGTATCAAGTGGTTCCTAAGTTTTACCCCCGGATTAAAGGTAAAGATCAAAATTTCCTGGTAGCTAAAACCCCTCTTTCTTCCCTCTTACATGTTGCACAGACGCAATAAAATTGTCTAAAAATTCCTCTATTGCTGGTTGTAGGATATAATCTGCATCGACCCGAAATGCGACCACCGTACACAAAGCATTAAATTCCGTCATAGTGGCCTACGTAAGTGTGCTGCGTTCCAGGATCAGCCTGTAACAGACCAGAATTGTGATGACTAGAAGAGATAATCATCTCTCAGCAGACATTCTATCTGGACACCACTCTGGTTACCATCAGATGAAGGGTCCCTTTGCCGTGCCATATAAAAAAAAGAAATTACTATAAAGAATTGTAAGACTGAGAAAGGTATGCTAAGGTGGTTTAGGCATTTGGAGAGGATGGATGATAGGAGATTGACAAAGAGGGTTTATAAGGCGAATGTTGATGGAAGAGCCGGTAGGGGTCGACCGCACCGAACCTGCGAATGTCAATTATCTGACATTCTCAGTAAAGGCCAGGTCAAAAGTACCCAGAACCGGCGGGATGCATAAAAAGATTAATGAAGGTGAAGGAAGCGCGAGAAGTACGCCAGAATCGTGCAGTGGCAATCCATAGTCTCTGCCCACCCCTGTGGGATAGAGACGTGATACTATATATGTATGTATGTAATTGACTATAAAGGTAACAGTTGCATCAAAGTTAATCTGCTTGAGGCCTTACATTTAATAACGCAGATTATTTTGCATGATAGACGCTTAATAAAGTAATCATAATATGCAGGACATTTTTTTATCGCTTGTTGACGTAATATCATTTGTCCAAACGATATCCTACCACAACGCTTTTGAAATAGATAACATTATCTGTAAGAGGCTGTTGAAGTATGGCACGTTATTATGTTTGTTATTTCCTTTCACATATAAAAGTAGTTTAAGTAAATAAACGCACCACGGACTTTTCTAAAGTTATTTGTAAAAAAAAAATTAGTGAATTTTTCATTACACATTTACATTATACATTTACGTGACGAGTAACATTTACTCAAAATTTGTGAAGCAGGTACTAATAATTTAGTACTGCTTGTTAATGCCGAATGTCCTTTATAGGTACATATAGGTATACATTTAAAAATTATTTTGCCTATTAATCCTTGGCGGCAAAAATAACCAATTTTTTACCTATCGAAACACTCAACTGTATACAAGAACTGCGTTTTTCATTAAACATTACTAATAAACAAACATGCATTACTTTATATGGATCTTTTTATATACGTGTACGTTTTTTAATACGTGAGAAAATCAGCTTTTTTTGTATTCCTACGTAAATACAGAAAAACTGAAGTTAATAATTACTAGCAGCTACTAAAAGTTAATTCTTAGTCTAGTGGCTGTGGAGCTGGATGTCGTGTGTTCAAACACAAGTCAGCCAATATTCTTTTTTTCTTATATGGCCATGGCAATGTGACTCCGCTGCACCTCATGGTTAGTGGCATGGAGTCCAATAGAATGTCGACTGACGAGAGATGATTACCCTTTGACAGTCGTCACAATTATACCGGCCTGTTGCAACCGGAAATCGACAGGCTGATCCTGGAACGCAACACAGTAACGTGGACCACTATGGCGGATTTTAACACCTTGTGTACGGTGGTCGCTCTGTGGGCGGATATAAAATATATCCTACCACCAGCAAAATACATATTCGCTGTGGACGAGCTGGATTTGTTTGGAATTTAAACTATACTCGTTTGACAGACTACGCTATAAACAAATCCATGCTCAATAACAAGGAATAGCCAGCCCTCGTACACAGATATTTGAAACCGTCAACTAGGCCACGTGGGTCTTCCTTTTTGTGTCGCCGCAAGAGGGGCTTTAATTTGAAAATTGGGGAGCGTTGTTACCAAGGGGAGCTTTGAAGGGGATGTCTGGCGAAACTGCAAATATTTGACGCCGGTGTTTAAACAAGTTTATTGCGTGATTCAAAAGTAAAAATTCCTAATACTTTTAAGTGATATATATGTTGAAATAAAACTGTTTTGCGGATTTTATTGCAGTATTTTAATAATATTCTTCCGACGTTTCGAAGACTATGCACTCTTCAGCTTAGCTTTATTTTAATGTTTAGCAGTACGTAAACATAAGAAATCATTATGTGATATATACGCGTATTTGTCCACAGGGGCCGTTCAAGTATTACGTAACGCAATTTGGGGGGGGGGGAGGTCTTGTAAAACGTTACCATGCGTTACAGGGGCGGGACGGGGGTCTCGAACAAAACGTCATGTAACATTGTTTGATTTTATTTTAAAACAATAACTAAGGTATTTTAGCAACTTTCCGGTATTTTGCGTAAAATAATTGTGAATAATAAAAAAAAAAATTGCAATTCAGAGTTACACAACTTCTGGAGGGGGGGCCGGGGCGTACAAAAAACTTTACGGCGCATTACATAGGGGGGGGGGGGTCAAAAATCTTAAAAAAATGCGTTACGTAATACTTGAACGGCCCCACACTATACCATGTATACCTGAGTTATATATTCTTTATATAGAGACACAGTAAAGTGACATCGTTACACCTGATGGTACTATGATAGATGGTGATCCAGAATGGCGACGAGAGATGATTACCACTCGCTAGCCAAAAACCTAACATATCCATTGAAGTATTACGTAAATAGAATTTTAGTGTTTTTATCCCCCCTTGTCAGCATAAGTATCTAAGCAAAGCTCTTCCACCTCCTAGGTCAGTTTACGTAGACATAGATAATACAATGTTAACTTATCTTACATCACTCCTACCTATCCTAAGCTTACATAGACATATCTATAATGTTTATTTGTACGTCTCCTCAATGACCGTTGCCGTTAATGTAATGGCAAAATGTAGTATCCTGCCCCCTGCCCCGAGACAATTCTTGTTCGTTCGGTATCCACACCGAATTCACTCCCATGCACAGGGAGACATTCATGTCAGTCATGGTTGCTAATTCACATTGAGGCCTATGAGGGTTCGTGAACATTTCTTGGCCTTCTCCCCTCCTTCCCACACTGCCGTCCAGTGGCGAAGCATCTATACAACCCGATTCCTACCGGCTTCCCTTTTAGGTTTATTTACGTTTGTGTAAGTTTTTATTTTCTGTCAAATTGGCCGCTATATGTTAACTACGGCATTTTTTTTTACTTCGGGTTACCTTTTGAAATGGCCCATCGCCACTTCTGCCGTCCCAGCTATCCCTTTCCAACTTTCCTACAGGGTCCTACAGTCGCTAAGCTGGGGGATTCCAGTATCTCATTCGCAGGTTTTTTCCGACGTTGACTGCGGTGTCCAATACACAAAAAACATGCAGTAAAAAAGCGTGATGATATGTGTATATCTGTAAGAGTAGTTCCTTATAGTTAATAGATTTTTGTTCCGGCAGTAAGGTCAACATTCAATCTGTCATGGGATCAGTTTTTAATCGATTTTGTTGTGCATCGATATTGAAAACATAATATTGTTGTGTGTCGTTACTTCCTGATTTAATATAATTGTTTACTTATTAACTTATAACGGCTGCATAATTGCAACTACATTAGATGCTCCCATGGTGGCGCTATTGTAATATGATGCATGGGAGGCGAGCTACGTACCAAATAGTGGAACTTCGGCCTCGAATTTCGGCCACGGTGGCCGATCTCAATGGAGATGATCCAAGTACTTGGGTGCACTGTCCATCATTCACATAGTCCGGTGAGACGGCAATCCAAGGTGACCGGAGAGAGATCAGGCGCATAACCAGCGGCTTTACGTGCTTTCCGAGGCACGGAGGTATCACACAACCAGCTTCCTGACTCCGAACTGTGACTGAGTAATTTTTAAGATGGGAAATCCCAATCACAATTATTTTGGCCTGGCCCGGGATTCGAACCCAGAACCTCAGCGCGGTAGTCGGATTCATCCCACGTATTCATTACTACACCAAAGTGGCAGTCAAAGTCCATCATCCAACATTATCAACCATCATGACCATGTAGTTTCTGCAAACTATATAAGCAAGCAGTTCCACCAATAAGAGGACTAAAAAACTAAGATATTGCGAAGACTCATTCTGTTATCATTAAACATTATACTAATGCAACTGTCAGTTTCATATTAGCATAATAGCACTTAGCAATGTATTATGTCTCACCAATACATTCACGTCGTCTGCATGACACATCATACGTAAAAATATATTTCACTCATATATAAATGAATTGTGTATAATAAAATATATGATATTTCACGCACATGTGTTTGCTCATCACATGAGTTGAATACCAGCTAATCAAACGCGCGGTCATGAGACCGATAAGCTATCATAAACAGGTCATAACCCTGCAGACCGGCTTTCCTTTATTTCACTGCATTTCGATAACATTATCATAAACAAACTATAGTTTGTTTACGTAACAACTTTTGATCTAGCAGCATAGACTGCGCTTAGGGACTTTACTGTACTAGTTTAAAAAATATTACACTCATCACACCTCTATTCCCTAATGGGTAGGCAGAAGCGCAATTTTTCGCCTGTGGATTCGTCCCATTATGTATTAGGGGGCGAACCTACCGCCATATCGGGCACTAATTCCAAACTCCGGGATGATATTGAGTGAAAAAAAAAACAATATCACTTTAACCTGGGATTCGAATCCAGGACCTCAAAGCGTGTCGTACCGCGCACGCCATACAACTACACCATCCAGGCAGTCGCGGCAAAAAAATATAATTATTATAACAATAATACCAATCCTATGTTCGGTATTTTCTATCCCATTGCTGGGAATAAGCCTCGTCTACTACTGACAGGTTTAAGGCCTTATATTACACCACTTTGTAGCAGTGTGGGTTGATAAAAATCACATATGGAATTTTGTAATTCTTATGTACAATTATTAGGTATGCAAGTTCATTACCGATAAAACGGTATATTCGAATAAGAATACATACAACAAATATTCGGTATTCCCCACACCGACAAGCAGAAGGCGTTGAGTATAAAGAATAGCATTTACGCGTTCTATTGCTAAAGAATCGAATGAAGCACTTCTTTCTTTACAACCTATACGCTGCCATTAAACCAAACAGACTATAATATTAGCAACCAAAACACCACATCAAAGATCTGATGAATCTTCATACATACTCCAGGATATTATTTTTTCATCGCTCTCAATCGTAACTGCCAAAAGCAATAATCCAAACAATACAATAATCGGATAAAAACGAATCACAGACAAAAAAATAATATCCGAAAGCAGAATGTATCTCCAAAAATATATTTGATTATAGCTAACACTGTTTATTAGGCTCGAGAAAATCCGAGACACGGTTGATTTATTTTATCCGACAGATCCATGCGGATTAAATTGCCTGAAATAAATACGAAAAGTGTATTATGAGAGAGAAATAATAAATTATTTCGTATTCCTTTTAGACGAGACAAATTTCTAATTACGGCTGAAATGTTTTGATAACACTAACTTTGTTGTTCTCTGTCCGAACTTCGGTCCAATTATCCGCTTTCAACTTTGGATTCAGAGTAAATGTAGTAGTATTACCTTTACCAGTATTTTGGTATGCGTAATGAGTTCTGATGCCATAATGGATTTACGACTGACCGATGTCTGCCATCAATCCTTCATATTACCAGTTGATGGATAGATATTTCACCAATTTAATCCGTCATGCAATGCGAAAACATCGGTCACTTTCTAAAGAAAGGTGTTGCCCATTTTGCAACTTTCTTCACAATTTGTATAATAAATAAGACTAGTAGTGTGGCAGTCGTTGCAACTCGACCATTGAATTTAATGTATTTGTAACTTATATATAATTTATTTTTTTGCACTTCTCTATATCAGTGACGAAGGTTCCATATAACCCTTTTACTGTAAGAATTAATGTTGAATCTAATTATTAGCACGATTTGCCGACCTCATTCATATGTATCATATTGGACCTATTTATTCAATATGTATCATATTGGACCTATTTATTCAATATGTATCATATTGGACCTATTTATTGTGACGTTCCTTTTCGGAAAATTGCACCTTTCGCCACTGCTTTATATGAACTTTAATTATACCAAATTTCACATTCCTCCGTGCACGCAGTGCTTAAAAAGGGCTACAAGTTATAATTACCGGTACGTCAAAGTGATAGTAACTGATAGTAAGTGGAGTCACCAGGACCCTTATTCTGTATGATAGTGTGAACGCCTAACGCGGCCGTGTCATATTATCATCGAGAAATGTGCGTGGAATGGTATTCTGTAAGCCAAATTTCTATAGTCCTAAACATGATGCGTTGTGTTAAATGCTTGTTACGCACTGTTAAAATAACGTGCGAGATAGAGAATAAGGCCCCAAATAGTGTTAACAGACGAGAGATGATTATGCCTCGACAGTCGACACAATTATGGGAGAGTATTTGAAACTTGACACACACAGACTGAACCTAGAAGGCGACACATTCACGTAGTTCATCATGGCGGGCTTTACACCTTGTGTACGGTGGTCGTATGCGGATGTATAGAATAGCCTACCACCAGCAATATAAAGAAGTTATGCTTTTAGTTATCTATATTTTATTTTAAAGTAACATAAGACATTGTAATCAGTGTTACGAGTGGACATAACAAAACATAATACCGCGTGTCTCAGGATGGCAAGCACTGAGGAATACCAAACAATACTTTGTAATTCAAGTTGTTGAATGGCGTTTCTACTGTTTAAAGGCGGTCGTATCGCTTACCATCAGGCGAACGGCAAGCTTGTCTCGTCATTACGAAGCAATAAAAAAAAAATTCAAAATTTTAAAAAATTACGCTCTTTTAAATTTTTTAGTTATGATCATGGTTCCACAAGTCAATGTTTAAGGCAGAGAAATGTTCAGTTTATAAATAGATCGACTTGCATCGAATATACACATCGATTGGCGATACCGACCTTGTTCTTATGATGTCTACTTATAAATAAAATGACTTTGTTGTAAAGAGATTTTTATAGGTCTTAAGTGGCTGAACTGGAAGAATTCATGAACAATACCTGAGACTTTTTTCATCGTGGATATCAGCTGTGAGAGATCCAGATAACCGCTGTAGACTGTAGTTTTAAGGAATATGCTTGTATTTCAAGTCTCCCACCTCTTGGATCCAGGATTCAGGATCTTATTGTCTTGAGTTCGCGTGTCACGAGAGTGATTCAAATTCTTAAACAAATAATTTTATGTCTTGGTACAAAAATATCCGAGTATTTCTCAAAATGTAACAAAATAGATTTTAAGAAACGTTATTACAAATTTTTCCGTCTCATCTGTTGTTTTGTTTTTTTTTTTTACATTCATTAAAATATTATTTGATGGAACTAATGTATTAAAACAAACAAAAAATGGGACAAAAAATTTCGTAACAATATTTCGTATGTACTCACCTCGGTTACCAAAAAGTTGAACTTTAAGAATGTGATATACAAAATCACTGTTAATGCCAGCAATTCTACAGACTTATTCAATTACCGGCATAAAATGTACTGAAGATGATAATCGTCAAAAGGCTTTTTATTCGTCAATAGCAAAAAACCCAAACTCACTTACTTTACACATATATTTGTTAATGGGATAAACTTCTGTGATTTGCAATTAATGCTGAATCATTTTATTTAATTAGATTGTCAAAACACTCATAATGTTCCCCGAAACCCACTAATCGTCTATTTACTATTACATATCAGATCAATAGTTAATAAATTATGTGTAGATACTTAAGAAAACATTTAAGAGTGCAATTTACGGCTAAATAATACGTTCCAGGCTCTTTAATGCTTCTCTTGGCACATGCCCGCCATATTTTACATTTCAATAACCGATCACCGTTCGGAAATTTTCGGAAATATGACCGTTTTAACATGGAATGGCATATTTATTGGCAAAAGACCAAAGTTTAATTTCCTGTCTATGTGGTTCTTTTGGGGGAAGGTATAAGGGAAATAATTGTAAAACAATGAATTTCTGATTGTTTTCCTGATGATTTCTGAGATAAGCCTTCCAAAGAACGGATACGAGAAGCTTCTCAAAGGGATTGTTATAGTATCAATTGATGCGAATATCTATACGTACTTTAGTAATATGAACTTTAAATTACTTATTGTAGAATTTTATTGTGGTGAGGATACGTCCATAATTATGATAATAAAAATATTAACCTTATTTCCTTTTTGTTTATATTTGATGTTTAGAAAAATCATATTCAATTGTAATGATGTAATGGTTTGTTGTTTAGGAGAGAATGCCTTTAGCAAAAAATCCGCTAATATACAAACTTTTTGTGTTCGTTTAGTGTGTTTAATTAGATAAATTTAATTTATTTTAATTATTAAATCGCATAAGCACATAACTCTATCGATTTAGTGGCAACATCCAACTTCATGTTATCGATGTAATATAAATTTCGATAACCAGATCGAGCAATCAAAATAGAGATTTTTTCGATTCAAAACATACACATAGATTTTTCTGACTTGATAATTGGTATCGGTGTTGCTACCGGCTTCCTATAAAGTGATTGGCAGCAGTCTACATTCAATAAATGAAACATCAAAGGCTTTTTTTCGAAGGCGGATGGATCACTTCTAAATTTTGACTGTGGTATACTAGTGTGGTGGCTTGCAAATGAGGAAATAGGTCATCTGATACTAACCACCCTCACCTATCTACTAAAGGGAAATATAGTCGACAAGGTAGATTCTGCAGAACTGCCAGAAAATCTTCTCAATTTCCATATAATTTCTCATGCATGCATTTGCTATTTTTGATGAATATAAAAAATAGGAAGTAATGTTTATAAACATACCTGCACTGACGTGGATGCGTCAGATTAAAAGTCAAGGTGAGGCGTGGGAAATTAACTAAATAATTCAGCGCATTTTTTGCCAAAATGTATTTTACGCTTCTGTTAAAATTACATATCAGTAAAAAATTTCACTGTAGTGGTTTGTGCATTACTGAACTACAGTTAAAGAAACTGAAGTATTTCAAAAAATAAATGCAAGGCCATTAGTTACTAAATAAAGACCCTAATCCTTAATAGTTCCTTCTTCCTTACTTAACATACAGTCTTAACTGCACACTAATTAGACGTCACAATACCGTGTCGTCTATTAGTGTGGAGTTCCTCGCCCTAGAACACCAAACACGCTTAAAACAATTACATAGTATCACGTCTCTATACCTATGTGTATAGATTGCCACATTGATCGATTCTGGCTTACTAGTTTCTTCCAGTTTTATGAACCTTCTCATGCATTTCAGGTCCAGGGTATTTTTGACTTTTACCAAGAATGTCACCCGACATTTGAGGATTCATTTCAATTACACTAACTATTAAGTCGAAAATTCTAAAAGTAGCAGTGTTTGGTGGTGGCACGTGGAAGTATAACTATAGTGACAATGTTTTGCACAAACAGTCTGTGGCATTCGAGAGATTAATCACCTGAGACCGCAGCCAAGACGCCTTTCAACAAACCTTAAACGTTAATAGAAAACAAATTTACCAAAGCTAGCAAAAACAATTGCAATGTTAACTGAATTTAACTGCTATATCTTTGGAATATTGTTCTGTGTACAGTGATGAAAAAGTTAAATGTAACTTACCTGGTACACTCAAGGATTGTTTAAGTGAGGTAGATTATAAACATTTTTTTTTTAATTAATTAATCAGTCTTAAAGCTTATAAAATGGTATACTCTACTGATTGTATTATTCTATTGTTGTGGTCGCTAATGAGCTTAGATGTTAAAAAGCGAGCGAATGTGTCATTCCTATATTATTTTTCTTGTTTTCAATAATTAGCGTTTACGATTGAAGAAAAGTCGTCTTGACTATATCTGGTCTTGGACATGAAGAACTACAAATAATGTTCAGAACTGTCAACAAAATGTTTTCTTGGTTTGATGTTAAATTACACCGGACTTGTTATTTGCCCAGTTTAGTTTCTGCAAATATTGACGATTTCCATGTTCTATTTGACGAGTAACGTAATATTTACTAAAATAAATTCTGGGTAAATTACATATACATTTTCCGTGATGACCAGATTTTATTATTACAAAAAAATTTGGTAAATAAACTGCAATTTTATAAGTACTATGTCCATCACCATTAACATCGACTAAAAACAATTATAAAATAAAAATAAAAAATCCAGGCACGATAAAAGTGGTCGTTTCCGTTTTTCGTTTGAATTTGTTTATATCTGATTTTTTTGTTGTTGTTATGACTGTTTTGAGCCGTATCGGCTGTAGCACAATATGATATCCAAATACAAAAGACCTTTCGACTCTCGATGGTTGCGTGAATGTGCACACGCGCGGGCAACACCAGCGAAATCCGGAAAATGATTCAGAACATCCAGCTATTGTTGGTTTTTCGTCATAACAATGTTTTATTTTGTTTTGCCTGATTTAAATTTCTTCCAAAAAAAAATATTGTATCAAATTATTCTAAGTTTAATAAATTAAATCATAAACAAATATCTATTTTTTGCCGCTGTACAAATACTTAAATTTGCATGCTGTGGTCTCTTATAATTGAAGAAGCACGTCACACTGTTAATTGTGAAAATGCTACGTCATTGTTTTTATTATACATCGTGTATTTTTTGTTAGAGGTCCTTAAATAAATAAATAACTTAGCTAATCTAATGCCGATCATTGTTGATGACCCAATTTTTATAATAATGGAGTCTAGCAATGGAGACGCTGGATAGTAAATAATTTTACCGAAGTAGCCAATACGTATTAGCGGTGTGTACATCCATAAAACATGCCAACAAATCTATCTCTGATCGTCGATTTAAGGACAAACTTACATCATGACTTTATTCTCGAAGGGTTAGCCAGGAGAGCAAGTAGGATACCCACTTTTCGCCAAGTGTGTTTTGTCCCATGACGTGATAAGAGGTGGCGAGCCTATATCTATAAAGGTCATAAATTCCAGACTCCGGGCTAATTCTGACCAGAACACCACAATATGACTGCCCAACCCGAGATTCGAACTTGAAATCTCAGAGCGGTGTCAATCCGTACAAGCAATACGACTACGCCACCAAAGCTGTTTATTTTCACTTAAATACAATTCTATTACACCCTTTTCCTATCATTTAAATTTTAGGGTTATATATAGAAAAAATATAGACTTTATTCTACATAGTTTTGCTTGCGTCTCCGCCCGCGTGAGTAAGTTTTCCGGGATGAGAAACAGCCTATATTTTAAGTTAGACCTCTAGCAATACATCGATAAATACTGCACTCCATTCCATGCAATAGTCTTTGCGTAATTCATATTTCGAGACAAATTCTAAAAACTTGTGCAGGAAAATTTTTAGGACATTGAAATAAAACTATTTGTTTGGAATTTACCGCGGTTTTTATACTTTAATTTTGTCTCGACATTTCGAAGACTAAAATAATATAAAAACCGTGATAAAATCCGAAAAATACTTTTATTTTAATTTCTAACATTCGGGTAAACGTAAGAAACTGTTTTGGCTTCTATTGACCTAATAAAGACCTGCCATATAAGATTTTTCAATATATAATGTACAAACATCGGCCATTCCAATACTATTATAGGTAAATAATAATATTATGTAAGTATGTAACCCTACCGCACTACTAGTCAATATAATAGAGACCACGTGTTCCATTCTAAATATTAATATCTGTTGTAGCGCAGTGCGAACAAACAGAAGCGGTTAGATATTAACAATATGTAATAACTAGATAGTACAAGGTTGTGAGTCAACAGGCCATGTTAAGCTCATCTTAGAGATTGAGTTGCGAAGTTTATAGTTCGCTTTGTTTTGTCTTGTAGTCTCACGAATGGGTAGACAGAAGTGTAGGCACTCAATATTGGTATAGGAATTAACTTGTGATAGGAACAGAGGCGGTGATTAGAGTTATGAAAAATGTAATAATCCATTGAATATTCTATAATAATATAATAGTATCAACCCTGTATTATATACTGTCCCACTGCTGAGTAAGTTCCTCGTCTACTACTGTAAGGGATAAGCCTTTAGTCTACCATGCTGGCGTATTGCGGATTGGTAGATTTCACACAATCTCAAAATTCCTATATTGAATTTCTCAGGTATGCAGGTTTCTTCACGATGTTTTCCTTCACCGTGAAAGCATGCGATAACTCAATAAACATATACACATAATTTTAGGTAAGTCAGAGGTGTGTGCCCTTGGGATTTGAACCTGCGGACATTAATCTCGGCAGTCCGTTCCACACTGAACTAGGCTAACGCAGCTTTTGAATATTTTATATAAAAAAGGCAGTAAAGTTCTAGTATGATTTATTTTTACTTACATATGGTAAAGTCACTCCATTGCACTTGATACTAAGTTGAGTGGCATCCAGAGAGCATGCGAAATGATTGTTCCTCGCAAGTTGATATGGTAATGCCGGCCTATTAACGAGCAACGTAAAGCTTAACATCCTATAACAAAATGTGAAGCGAAATAGTACATTAATATAATTTAATATATTTTACACGTATTGCATTTTGTATTTCAATTCTAACTCAAAATTCTTGGCTAACGTATCTGCAACTAACCCATAACTTAATACAAGGTACACTGCGGTTAATGGGAAACTAAAATTATAATGGCGTGTCCGCAATCAGGTTTCCCCCAGTCGTTCCTGGTTTCCGTGTCGGCGCATAAATGCAATTCGGTCGTGCATTGCTTTTTTAGTGCCTTCCATATACGAAATGGAGGCGGGCGCGAGGGCTCAAATACATTATCGTTGCTAGGTTCTCGGTATGGGACGTTTAACTCGATCGAGATGAAAGTGTTCCTGAATTAGGATTAAAAATAGTACATTCTATTTATAAATTTAGAGGGAAATTGTACGTATCTTTTCATGAACAATGGTGATGCTGTATCTATTTTGTTTAAGATTTTTGAATAATAATTTTAATAAATAGGTACAAAAGAGCCATTAATCACAGCGTACATTATTTAATAATATAAAACGTGTACAAATTAATTAACATTTTTTTTTTATATCGCAATATTAACCCCGTAAATGAATTCCAAGTACGCACCTGTCCCGGATTTCACAAGTAAATACTCGAGTTTAAAGTTTAAAAGCTTAAAAGTGGAACTTTTTAGAAAAGCGGTCGCCAACGAATGCATGTTTTCAAGAAACGTTGGATGCTTTGAGCGAACGTTAAAATTCTCTCCTAAATGCAAATTTTAAAGTCAGTAATTAACGTTAAAGGTAAGATAGAGTGAGAGGTGTTGCAAGCGGAATTATAATTTTTGTATTATTTTTTATGAAGTTTTCATGTCATTTGCCTTATAGAGTCTGCAGTAGTGGTGAAGGGTTCATAGAACCCAATTCCTCCCCAGCTTCCCTTTATGTCGAATTTGATTGGATGCTAAAATTATTAAAAAACGACTTTTAAAAGAATGTTTGGAGCTATGGGGATACTTTAGTGCCAAAACACTCATACTCGCAACATAATAATTATAATATAGGAAGAGAAAGTACGTGATATAGGCAACTTCTATCTCAGAAATTGATTTGAATGCGGGTGAAGCAATCCTTTATAATACTAGACACGCACACACACACACACACACACGCACACACCTACACACAGGCGCGCGCGCGCAAACACAAACACACACAGAGAGAGGGAGAGATTTCTGCGCTCCTCTATATGAACTTTAAATATGCCAATTATCACACTCCGCCGTATATGCAATGTGCTTAAAAATGTGTACAATATTTTTTCTTACTTTATTAACACACATATAAATTACATGTCAGTACGGAATCAAACTCGATCAATTCGGCCTCCTCACCGAAGAAATATGGTGGGCTCTACCAAGAAATATTACTAATGAGTTATTAATCTAATTCAATGCTTTATTTATAAGTAACATAATCATTACTATATCACTCTATTGATCTTTAATTGCGTTTCGAGTCTCAACTTAAGTGACAAATTCTTCTAAACGCTTCCTATTAAAATACTGACTCTATCAACTCGATTTTGACGATTAAGTCTGCTTCATCCTTCCGTCTTCAGATATTTCCGAACAGAGCGAATGAAGTGAACAGCAAACGTGCCCACTCGCGCCTTTGTTTACTCCACAAACAGACACACGTGTGTGTATACACAATTACTGCGAGTGGTTTTATGTGCTTATTTGTGAATCAAATCTATTTTTGAACTGTGTTGAAATTTTAACGTTTTCTTGAACATTGAAATAAGCTATGGGGAATAAGGTTCGGACAATAAATTCCACAAATCATAGATGCATATAAATATGTTTTTGAATTATATATTTCGGACAATCGCTTGAAAGGCCTACGTGACACTTACCTACAACTATAAATTGCATAAAAGACACAGATGAAAATTAAAGACGAGTTAAAAATAAAATAAATATGAAATAGCATAGATTATCTTTGTATGTTAATACACATTAAAAAGCCAACATAAACTAATGAAAGAACATCCTTATAATAATACCATCACTGTTATATACTGTCTACTGCTGAACCCGGGTCTCTTCTTTTAATAAGAACATTCTTAGTCGTTTTATTCTTTGTTTTAACACGCACATTATATATTATATATAATGTGCGTGTTAAAACATATATATTATATTATTATTATATTATAGCATAGCATAAGCACATGCTTTATTGTAAAATTGCTAGATACAGGTGTAATAGGTCTATACACCTACATTTGACGGGATTTATATCGTCCATGGCGCCTCCAACGTGACATCCTACAGCTGTTACTTTAGATAGAAAGGAACATGTTTTCATCGTTATATCTACCTTAATTAGGTTTAATTTGGCGTTGAATAAAAATTACAATAAAATACAGATGTAATAGGTCTATACCCCTACACTTGATGTTACATATATTTGTCTATGCATTAACACACCTCCGAAATGACATTCTTTACTTGTTACATTAGAAAAAAACATGTTCTCTTCTTTATATCTGCCTTAATTAGGTTGAATTTGAACAAGGATTACAACGTATCTCTCATTTTTTATATTGTTACTTTCATATTAAGCATGTGATATGCCGTAAGTTAACATGATTCCTTCCTAACTGCTCAGCCAGTTACGCAGGAGATATTATAGTGCACAAGTGTATGTGCAATATACAGGTGCATTCTCTGTTCCTTCACTCTCATAGTCCGGTGAGACGGCAATCCGGCATGACCGGAGAGAGATCAAACATAAACAAGTTAACATAAACAGTATTCCTCTGCAGCAAAATATTGCTAATATGGAAAACTGTTCTTTCCACCAACGTATTAATTACGATAAGCTAATTAACACTTCCAGAATTAATTGCGGGGCTATGTTATTGGAAATTAAGTGCATGTAAATTAATTAATAGAACAATCATTTGTCAATTAAGTCCTTTGATTACAAGGTTCAAAATACTATGGTTTTACTGAATAGGTATTTTTGTATGAGAGTACGTAGCTAGTCTATATTGGCATTTATGGGTTAAAACATGATTGAATAATTATTTTAGTTCTTTAATTACGTTTTTCAAAAATTCTCTATTGATTTTTTTAATAATACACTATGTTGTTAGTGTTATAAAGCTGTAGATTTACTGTCTTTTGATGGCGGATTCCCTAAAAAGGTTTCCAGGATTAAAATTAGTTTATGTGCTTCCCAGGGTATCCAACTATTTCTATACTAAATTTCATCGAAATCAGCTCAGCGGCTTAAGTGTGAAAATGCAACAGACTGATAGACTTACTTTGGCACTTATACTAATATATAAAGCTAAACAGTATTTTTGGACGCGCTAATCTGATTAACTACCAACCCGATTTTGATTTTTTCTTATTAATATGAAGCTGCATTAGTCGAGTGCTGTAGGTTAATTTTTATCCCGGGAAATCTTTTTCACGCGGACGGAGTCGCAGGTAAAGGCAAGTTTATAATATAAGTATTGAAATATGGATATCATTATTAGCCGTTGCATTAAATTAATACTTATGTACCATCGAATAAGAACTCTCGTCATAAGTTTGACTTCCAATTGTAAGTTCTTTGACAGATTGTTAAGGCGATACCTCAAGGTCCATTTTCATACATTTTATTTCACCTTTAATCTGGGTAACTAAACAAGTATTGGCAAGTAAAGAATTTAAATTCACGTCTAATTAGTGATTAGTTCTCGCAGTTGAAAGAAAAACGTAAAAATAATTAATAATCATGGATATTTCGGCCTTTAAAATTTAATATGACGAAATTTTAAGCTATAACCTTCAATTTCACAATACTAACACGTCCTAAACGGTTGGTAGCTTAAAATTCTCAACAGGATATATTAAAATAAGAATATATTTTGTGATTTTTATTCGATTTGATCCAAATATAAAATAATCAGAAAAGTTTATATTACTTGAAAACAAAATCAATCGCTACACACGAGCATGTCGGGTTAAGAACTTCTTTTTTAACTCGGTGAAAAACAAAACACAGTGTACCTTCTTGTTTAAATGTAAGCAAGCCACTTAACACTACAGTGTACACCAGAACGGCTTTACACAATCAAATTACACGGCGACTGTTTGAAATTGATAATACGTAATAAGTAGTGATGTGCTACAGTGGTGAATGGTGAAATTTTCCGAAAGGAATCCGACACAACATTTAATAATAATAATTAAATAATTTTATTGTCTTATCCCACAAATGATAACATGCATATTCTTATACTTATACTATAATAAAGACAAAAGGAAGCGGCTCAGCTTGTGACAGTAGTTCCGAGCAGCGCTGGTTTCCAGCCTCTCCTAACTTCCTTGGATGTTATGCGGAAAGTTTATAGCGTTGGCCTTCCAAATAATATAGGTACTAACATGCATCAATGCGGTCTGCAAATCGTTTTAATGATAATTAGATTCTTCATAGAGGTAAGCCGGCAGGAATTGGGTTTTACGGACCTTTCGCCACAGATGTGTTGTCGCATAATAAGGAATTGTTTTTTTGATATTTTATCCTTACTCTAAATCATTAGGTTTTGCTAGCGTATTGTGTTATAAATATTTAAGTGCTGAAGCTAAGAATCATACACACGTCCACTTTATCTAAGCCTATAGTACTAGCTTTTCCTCGCGCCTACTCCCGCGTCAATAAGTTTTTCCGGGATAAAACTTCCCTTATATATTTTCCTGGGATAAAAAAGAAGCTACATTTTAAGTTATACCTCTATCAATACTTCGATGAAAACTGCATTAAATTCCAAAATAATATTAGTATAGATACTCTGCTTCTTATTCGATGTGATATAGAATTGACTTTGTGGAAAGATGTAGGTATCTGCCTTTATTTATCCTTACTACTATAATTAATGAAATTGTAAAATGTTTTAATCTTTGTAAGAAGTAAACGCAGAAACGGCTAAACGGATTTGAATGAAATTTAACTCACAGGTGGACCATATCCTGGATTAACACATGTCTTCCTTTTATCCCGCAAATTGTCTTCTATATGGTAATAATTTTTTTGTATCCATTTTTTAAGAGATGGAGCTGCCGTTAATCAAATTGCTATGAATCGCTTTAGAGGTTTAGAGACTTCTGTAGCGGGAATGGCCCTTAACATGGGCGAAGCCGTGTGCAATTCTTACATAAAAGTGTTGATAAATTAGCTAAGAAATTACGTAGATTATTATTATTTATTATTACATAGATCATAATAATAAAATAGCATTTATTTGCATATACAATAACTAAAAGACAAAAAAAATTACGTTATAGGTTAAACTTACAAATATATAAAGTAGAAATATAGCAAGTTACTTAAAATAATTTATAGTACCCAGTGATAGAAATCATAGATAACATTATTATCTATGATTATAATATAATATATCCATCCCATTGTATTCTACTCCAAATTAATTTTTAACACTACCTATTAAATTATACGTTAAATAAAATGACTTTTTTATACGAAGCCATTCATATTTATTTCGTAGCCCTTTATGTTAAATCGACTTCTTATATAATACACTCGTACAGACACCAGTCATGTCATGTTTTGTATTCTTGATAGACGGGAAACTTCATACAGGGTGTTGTAAAAATTCAATTTCAGGCCTAAACTAGATGAATTTGTAAGTTGGCTGAAAGATAAAGAGTAAATTAAATACTGTAATAACTATTAATATTAACGTACATCCGCCTAAAATTACATTCTACCTATATTGTGAATTAACGTATTTATTATTTAATTCCTACACTTTGTAGTTTAACGACTGATTTAGGGAAAATTTTTGACGTTATTTATCCTTGTTAATTATTATTTTGTATGGTGTAAAAATTGATCTTTTTTCCAACATCCTATATATAGATCCTCAAACTAGTGAGTGATACGGAAATTTGAAATGGGTCGGCCAACCTGTCGTGTACATAAATAGGGGATCCTGATGTCGAACTTTAGTACGTCGTGTACCGTATTCTGCAGTTACAGAGGTCCCTACTAATATTTTTTTTTTATTGCTTTGAATGGCAAGACGAGCTTGCCGTTCGCCTGATGGTAGGTCAAACGACTGCCCATAAACAGTAGAAATACCATCCAACACCTTTAATTATAAAGTATTGTTTGGTATTCCACTGCGGTCGCCATCCTGAGACATGAGATGTTAAATCTTATTATGTCCAGTAGTTACACTGGCTACAATGTCCCTCAAACCGGAACACAAAGGTGACTACACACTTATGTTTGGCGGTAAAAATGGATATTGCCGTGGTACCTACCCAGGCGGACTCTCACACTCTCAAATGTTAATACGTTTAGAACTAAATAAATCTCCTGAATATATATGGATAGAGTTTTCCACACAGATTAAGATCTGGATTAATATTGATCATTTTTATACTGGAAAAGACTGACTTTTATAACGCGAAGTGTCATTAACGTGATTACCGAGTAACACGTAGTCTAGTAATTACATTTGTCACGTTTAAATAGTCTGATTCAAAGTATTTTATCCAAGCCAAAATCAGAGATTGCTAGAAAAAAATATATTTTATCAACAATTGCTCAACAGCGGTTCTCGTGGGGAAAAAATCGCACCCGAAGAAGACCACAAATGCGTTGGAAAGACGACGTGAAGAAAGTCGCCGGAACTGGATAAAAAGAGCTCAATGCCGCAGTGAATGGAAAATGTTAACGGGCGCCTACACCGAGAAGGTTGACAAAGGCAAACGAAGAAGAAAGTTCAGCAGCGAATCGACTTATTTATTAATACCTATCTAAAACTAAGACTATGCTATTTAATTAAATTATGTATTTAAATTATAACAAGTTAAGATGGGGTTGTCATGTCTGCTAAAGATAAAAACCCCGAAATTAAAACCAAGATTTTAAAAAAAAGTTACAAAGTAAACAAAAGTTCAATGAATGTATATGTCTCTGATTCCCATCCGGCGGCCTAGATTTGTTTTTCAACAAAACACGTTTCCCAGAATCAAATTCCATATGGCGACGCCTTTTTATCTGTGGGTTTATGAATGCAAACTAGATTTTTTACCACAGAACTGCAACGCAAAACCCCAACGGATTTCGGAATGCGGAATTTATTTCACAGTTTTCCATTCGCTGACATTATGAGAATTTAAATTTAATGTACTTAATATTTTTATTTGTGTCACGTTATTAAGAAATGAATCTAGAAAAGATGAAATTTCAGAATCTTATAATTTTTTCATGTTAACACATTTCAGAATCGGCTTTTAGTCGACAATGATGCCAATTATATTAACATAATTACATAATTTTATTATACAATAATGCCGTTATAAAAATATGTTTATATTAAAAAAAATATATTAACACATACTTCAAGTAAATCATCGATATCAAAATCCAATCATCACGATTTTATCGACAATACGCAAATGTATCGACTATAAAAAACTATCGAGTCACATCACTAACGTGCAGTGTTACAGCCGTTAACCGGCATACGTCGCATGTACCTCAACCGCGCTGTTTTAATTAAAAACTTTCCTTGTGCGGGATTATTATATAAAATTGCGTATAATATTATAATCACTGCGTTGGTAAATGGCCGTTAACATTTACTTTGAGTTGATAACATTCTTTTTCTCGGATCGGATTTTTGAATTAAGAATATTTTTAATAATGTGGCCAGGATGTCATATTCGGCTTGATTTCAGATGGCTGAATGAACTGGCGATTGCGGCATAGTCTTATTTTTTTTTTTCATGTTTTAGGGGAAATTTATTGATGGTAAACAACTAATTCTGGATTTAAAACATTTTGTAACTCTTTTCATTGTGTAATGTTAAGTTAACAGGAAGAAATGAGATCTATAAAATGCATTTATCGTGATGTTATTGTTGCATAGGGCATTTGTATAAACTATGTAGTTGAAAAAAGTAGTTAAAATCATTAAAAATGCAGTGATTACAATACATTGCCTTAATTTTTTCATATAATAAAGTGAAGAAAAACATTAAATAAGGCATAAGAAATCTTCTTAAACCAGCGAACCTGCGGCCCGCCGGGCTTTCGCATACGAACCTCCTCGGTTTTGCAAACTGTCTTAGTTGCATACAATAATAATAACGATAAGAATAATAGTCCTAAATACTACAATAATAAGGATTGTATAACATTCAACTGCAAACAAGTTCCTTTCTCATTCACATCTGAAAGTTAAGACGTCTTTCTACATTCGTTTACGCTAATAGAAAATAAAATATATAGGAATGACATATCTAGCGATAAGTCTGTCGTTTGGATATGTCTTTCCTATACATTTACTGGTGGTAGGTCTGTCATATGTGAGAGTCCACTTGGGTAGGTGCCACCGTAATGCCACCAAGCAGCAGTGTGTAGTCACTGTTGTGTCCCGGTTTGAAGAATATTGTACCCACTGTAACTACGGGAAATAATAAGACTTAACATCTCATATCTCAGGTCGGCGAGCGCAGTGGAATACCAAACAATACTTTGTAATTCAATGTTGGGTAGTCGTATCGCTTACCACCAGGCGAACGGCAAGCTCGTCTCGTCATTCAAAGCAAGTCTTTTTTCTTGTTCTATTGGCTTTAACGATTCTAGAAAGGCCTTAGGCTACGGCCCCTGAACTTGTAAGGCCTCTCGTCTGCGGCTCCTGGACTGATACTTAAATCTTACCTGAGTCAAGCAGCTTCCCCTTCAGCTCGACGTCAGTCTCAGCTGACGTGGCGCCGTAATTTTTATAAGTCTTCCCCGACGGTTCCTCAAACTTTGTCACTTTAAACCTCTCCGACATTTTATCACTCACTTTGAAAATTTTTCAATTAAAACACACACTTAAATTAATGGTATTATGGCACAATTTAGCACGATTCACACATTATCTATGTCGCATTCGCAGCGTACTATAAACAAAAACGTTTAAACTGGTCAAGAAAATTAATATTTGATCACTTTATACTTTTCCGAAGTACTTTTTTGAGATATTATCAAAATATTTTAGCAGAAAAAGTGAATTTGGCCGCAAAAAGATTTTTGATAACCAAACACTACTTTTTCGGATAATAGTATTTAGGTACGTATTTTAACTATAAGTATACAAAATAAAATAGCTTATTTTCCGAAAATTTGTTATGTTTTAACCTCGGAAATGTTTTTATTATAAGTGAAGACATAAATTAAACCAATTAATGCAATTTTTGAATCCGAAATCCGCCTACAAAGTACTAAATCGCAGCCATTTAAAAATTGAAATAACACATCCATATAAAAAATGTTGACTGAAATTAAAGCAAAAAGCTATCCAATAAAGTTCAAAGTAACGAACGATCACACAAATAAAAAAAAAAGTCAGCTTAAACGTCACAATAACAATAAAGCCATTACATTTCCTATTCAGATGAAATTTCATGTACTTGATGCAAGTTTTCACTCACCCCGTTTTAAACAAAAACTTACAATTTATTTAAAATAAATTATCTAAAATATCCTAAAAAAATATACAAAAAATTTAAACGAACGCTATCTTGCAATCATCCTAATAAGTCCTTTTTAACCCACAATCACTATGAAAAACCAATCTTTCGCATATTAGAAGTTGTGAAGCACAGAGAGGTTGGAACTAAGGGGAGAAATGCTATTTTTAGCCGAGTTTTATTGTTCCAGTGGTGCCGGCCTACCATTCTTTTTACAGACAAAACCACTTTAGAGATTCATGTCAACAGATTTTTCATATACAACATTGAAAAATATCACTAAAACACCTTGCGCGAGAGAAATTTTATGAACTAAAATATCCGCCATTTGCGATAGTATCTTGTTATATCTATTTAGTGCCTGTCTGAACAAACGCAGTATTTAAAAAAAATACGTACTATTTTTAAAATTTAGTTTTTCCAATCGTGACTAATGCTTTAACAGAATTATGAATACTATTTTGTTTTGTTATAATATTTATTGCATGTACGGTATATGTAATCTATCGATCTACTACTTATTAAAAAAAGATACTTTTTTTTTATTAAATTGTTACTATCTTAGCTAAAATTTTAACACAATTATTAATAATATTTTCTTTCATAATAATATTTCTTGTATTCGGTATAATCGATCGGTCTACGGACGCAATATTTAAAAAAGTTACGTTCTATTTTTAAATGAAAATTTTCGCCTTCCCTAATTAATATTTTTTTATTCGATTATTTGAAAGCATTGTTCAGCGGATTTATAGCCCGCAGCGATTAACTGCTAATAACGGATATTATGTTGCCAGTCGCTTTTCGGTTGCAGTGATTTTAGTCACTCGATTAAGTTACCGCTGGTAATTTGTCGCCAAATAGAAAAGTTTTTGGTAACGAAAATTGTTTTAGTCAATATGTTATGGCATTATTATGTGATCGTGTTTCGTGTTGAATGGTTGTTAAAATTTTATTCATGACTAGAATCGAACGGTTAAATACATAATACGAAATGTGTATTGAAATATAAATAATATACCTACACTGATATTATATTATAGTTTTAACTGTTCTATATCTAGGATACCTTAGAAACTTATACTATATCGATTTTATATAGTGTATAAGAAATAGAAAAAATAGTAATTTTAATAGGAAAAAATATTGCAAACTTAATTTTTATGCCGACTTCACTATGTATTCAAATGACTTATTCAGGGTTAAGATTATTTTTAATTCATATCGCACTAAATAAGTAGTATGTTCCTGGTAAAAATGCGTACTAATAGAATTACTAGCTGCAATACGAGCGATTATGAGCTTACGTCACCGTAAGTGTCCAATTTACGGGAATTTAAAACAGTTTCCGGACTCCAATGAGTTTTGTTGCAGTCGTGTGCAATGCATTGGTATTTATTAATGTTATTTTCTAAAAATATTATGTATGAAATTAATTTAAATAGATTTATTTATGTTAGTAGTAATTGCAAACAGCCAACAAAGATCTTTATAAGAATAAGGTAAGGTTTAATCCTATGCGTGACTAGTTCGTACTGGCTGGGTCCAAACCATAGCTCGCAAAACTTATTAAACAATTAAAATACTTTCTTTATAATTTTTTTACTCATTTATACGAAAACAATTAAATTAAATCAAAATGTAAATGCACTAACAACCAAAATTATTAACAATCTAGATCGCTATTTTTGCATCGATCACAATAATAAGATAATAATTAAATTGTTCTATTATTTATTTTTATTTATTTATGTTAAGGATCTGAAGAGAGCTGCCGGGATTTTATTGATTTATTTTACGAGAATTTTGGTAAATCCGAAACAAACATTAAAATATATCTGTTTGTTTTAATATATTTTTATAGCATTTTTACTTGTCACGATGTAATAAATCAAGATTTACTACTTTTCCAAAATACTTTGTGCTACATTTTAAGTTAAAACTGAATTTGAAATAATTCGCCCCGCGAGCATGAAAGCTTGTAGTTTTAGAAACGTGGAGAGAAAATAATAATATAGAAAACCGCGATAAAATCCGTGAATAGTTTTATATCAATGTCTAACATTCGCGTAAACATAAATCATTATTAAACCTGAATTCTAATGTTTACTCTATGACTAACTTCTGATCGAGTTATTTGTCTAATCTATGCCAGTATTTTTTAGTGAATATATATAAAGTTGATCAAGCTGTTGTGTTGCTTTCTTATCCTCATATTATGTTACAAAAAAATAACTTATAATTAGAAAAGAGGGTCCTTATTAAAAGCACTTAAAACGTTTTTTTGGTAGAGTCATGCCCCATGTCATTCCTGGTCATTGATAATCTTTTTGACATTAGGGTTTGATTTTGTGTGATTGAGGTCATTTAAAGTTAGGTGAACTACTTGTTCATTTGACAGATTATGCAATAAAAATATTGTGTAATACTTATCCAGTAGTTAATTAGTTATTTTATTGACTGTTAAAACGATAAACAAATTTTACAAAGCGTACTACGTGTAGTTATTAAAACAATTTTCTTTTAAAGTTATAGTTGTATTATTATTTGTAAAGATAATTAACTGTCACCAATGCACTAATTTCATTATAATTTGTACAATCTCGCATAAATGTCCACCAATAAGGTGACAAAGTGGGTGACAGGAATTCCCTCAATTTCCTACTGACTAAATTTCAATTTTCTAACCTAACCTAACCTAACCCATACATCATTTCAACATCCACAATCAAGGAATCTTTGCTGTATACGATTTTTACTTAAACATCTTTTATAACAAACAGTTCGTACAGTAAATAAAAGTTCAGTATGACTTGGCTATTGGCTAATACAGCAACGATCCGGTACAAACGACGACAAATTGATACGCAATGGAAACTGCGATTGAGTGCCACGGTCGCTTAACAAATGGAAATCAGTTATTGTGCTGAATTATATTTATATAAATAACTTAAGGCGAAGTCCGTCTTTGTTAAATGAATACCTGATTTATTATAAATGCGAAAATTAGTGACTATGGGTATCACGAAAAAATATTGCAAACTGGAGTTTTATAGCGATTTAACTACTCAAATGACAAATAAAAATGTTTTTTATTATTATTATTTTTTTAAATGACTTTGTGTGTTATTTGGTAATTCACGAATCGTAAGTCCGGTATAAAAAGGACAGGTTTGGATTATAGGTGCAGATGTTTCTGTATCTAATAGAGTCAAGAACTTTAATATACCTAATTAAATTGCAATTTGAAACTACTTTGGCAAAATAACCCTTATTACTAAGAACTACACAGTAATTTCAAAATACATTAATAAATATAACAAAATTAATAAATACATTAATGTTCAAATCACCTTAAAACCTATCGCATTAGATATAACACACCTCTATTCCATTGGGTGTTAAAAATCATTGAATTAAACCCATTACTACAAATTTTATATGACTAATATCGCTGAGAATCACTTTCATGTAAACAATATTATTAATTACAACGCTATAACCAAGGAGGAAAACGCATTGAATTCATATTTTTATGCTGTATTCACATTAAATATAACAAGCTTTGTTTATTATTTATAGATGACTATGTAATACGTAATGTTTCTACGCAGCATAAATTGTATGATAAAATATGGGTATTTAAAAGTTCTCAAAACTTCGATATAGCGACATCTCTCAGTACACGTGTAAACTACTCCTACATGTGTAGCATACGCATCAATAAATTTTTTTATGACAGAAAGCAGGACTTAAATTAGAAACGTAATTAACAACTGGACCTAAATATACTTTCCAATAAAATTAAGTATATAAAATTTACATATTGGAATATCAATTATGTATTTATCAGAATATGTTCTTACGAGATAGAATATTGAATATTATCTAATCAGTACTACTGCCCCTTAAAAGTCAGTTATTTAAATATACAATTGTTATAAATGAATATGTCCGGTGCTTTATTCTCTACAGCGTACTTTCTATTCAACATCAATAATGTTCTCAATGAACTGGGATATCATACGACTTATATTTCATAGAAGTTATTAAGGGTCTGTTTCAAAACTTCTAAATAAATGCTACTCATCACATAAATGTATAAACCGATCAAATTTAAAAGTTACGATCTAATCTATGTTTCCAAAACAAAGGTAATGAAATTAGTACTCTCTACATGAATACGATAATTGTCAAACAAAATTGACTTGCAACTTGTGAAAGAGGCTGATTATGTTTACTTCAAAACATCTGTTACTTACCTAAATAGGTCTAAAGCTACGTTAGATATGTTTTGTATTATTAATATTAGAAACTTCGAGAGCCTTTCGGTACCATTAAATATAGAGGGAAATATTAACAGATTCTACAATGATTCGTCTCGACACACTTCATATGAAGCATGTGTTCATTCTACAATCCGCTCAAAGCCCGATGCACTTCGACAACTGTCGAAAGAATGGTAGAGCTAAGATGCTTACGTCTTTAACTTTTTGGGTAGAGCAGTTACTAAATTTGGTTTGATATTTTTGTTTATAGTAATTTAGCGTATGTCCGGTATAGATCGGTATCGACTGAAAAATATGCTGGCCAAATAAATTACTCTGTAGACTCTTTCTACATTTAATTATTTGCGTCTACCTTCTTGCCTTCTTGGCTGACTGATAGAGAATGCCTATAGCATTAAGTATGCCTATACAACACACACATACACAATATCACGCATATTATCCCCGAAGGGGTATGCAGAGGCGCAACCAAGGCACCCACTTTTCGCCAAGTGTGTTCCGTCCCATGATGTGAAAGGGGGCGAACAACTATCAAATGAAAAAAATACAAAACTATTATTATTATAAGTTTTAGCTACAGCGTACGTAGCGAAGATATCTGCCTACAAAATTAATCGCTAATAAAAAACAGAAAAAATGTGTCAACAACATACCTTATCGATAAGAGTATCGCTAGGATATGTCATCCTCATACATAACGTTAGCGTTAACGATTGTAGAAACGTACATTTCGTTTTCGTTAATGCGATAACTATTGATATTAGATATCAATGTCGCTCCAAAATTAGAATATGATAATATAAAAACAGATGGTATGCAGTAGTTCTGCAGTTGCGTTTTGTACGATGAGATGACCCAAATATCCCCTTCTACCTCTCAGACCTTATTCCTATGCTAAATTACGGTGGTGATACATCAGATGAGCCAGTTGCCAGTTGTTGTTGCACTGCTCTATGAAAACTGTTTTATAAATATTCGATATATTTCGAAATAAGAAGTGTATTATGAAAATAAATTTAATAAAAAAATAAAATATTTTGCCTCTATTTGGATGCGCACCTATTTGTATAGGTATTAAAAAATAAACATAAAAGAAGGTAGACTTGAGGTGAGATGGTGACCACAACTCCGGAATGACGTGGATTAATTGTCGGAGTAACGTTCCGTTTCAAGCAGAAACCATGTTAAGTCTTCAAGAGAATCGAATTACATTAATTAATTAACCTTAATGTAATTGACATGGCTCGATACGCTCGGATCTACAACATTTTTTTTTAAACACCATCAACTAGAAATTGGTAGCGTATTGTACTATAATGATGTAGATAACATGTTTTTATATCAAATACTGAAAAAAAAGATCTTTTGATGTCATAACATTATACGATTGTCATAATGAGAAGAAACAATATCAAAAGATTTTTTTTGTCAAAATTCAGACACGATTAAAAAAGATACATTTAAGAAAGACAGCAAATGCTAGAAGAGGAGCCCTACAGAGAGAAAACACTTCAAGTGAGAAATCACCTAATTATTATATCCTTGAAACCAAAGTATAAAATTGTGCTGATATATAAACACTTCTCTGTATCCAATATCTTATAAAAACCTGACAAGTGCAAGACGTTCTCGCTGGCCAGTAGCCAGTGTTTCCCACTGAAGTTACATGTGCATAGATAGTTTTTTTAGTACTTGAAAGTATTATAAGTTAGGGATAGAAGCGTCTTTGGGAAATTAACATAATTATACCCTTCAACACCAGAACTCTTATTCAAGAAATTTCATTTCATTACGTTCATGTTCATGTGCAATGTATAACTGAGCAATTTTTGATCACCTAAATTACTGAAGCGATAGTAAATGAAATATGTAGTTAATAAACATTCAATTTTATTTATATTAAGACTGTGTGGTTTTAAAAATGAATCAAAAGTATTATTATCAGTGAAAATGTCACGTACAACTCTCTGAATAATTTCAAAACAATTCAGCAGATAAACACAATAACATCAGTTGTGACAGGAAATTGTTTATCTCGTTTCAACTAGTCGTTTCCCTACTTTTTGCTCATAAAATAAATAATGTGAATAATCACATTCGTCTCATTGTTTATCGTATTGTTTAAAATAAAACAAATAAATGCAACAAAGTGGGCAGAACATTTAACATTCGTCACGATTCCATTTTCAAGCAAAAATTTTAATTTAACGGTTTCAAGCAAACACAACCAAGAACCTTGAAAGAGTACAACTCATGAATGAATTCTATTATCATTATCAGAGTTATTTGTATGCGTCCTCCAAGTGCGTCGCGCGCCTTGCCTCACAGTTTACAGAGCTAAGCGTGCCTAATCTAGTTAGCTGCACTATGACGTCACTGAACAGAAGCCGAGCGCGCGTGCCGCGAAAAAGTTCAACAAACCTAACCTTTCAAACAGAGCGTTCCGTTTTTGTTTATTGACGCTGCGACTTTCCGTTCCACGCGGGATGTCTGTGATTATTTTAACACAAGTTGTATTAGTTATAAAGTGTGTTTCACGCGCGTTGAGTGAACAGAGCAGAGCCGATGCACGGGCGCGAGGACGCGGGCGACGTCGCGCGGCGGTTGGCACTCGTCTGGTGTCGGCGGCGTCGCGACGTCGACTCAGGTCTCAGCGCGCCGGCTCTCTGCGCAATTTCTACACTGTACTGTAGCTCCCCGACGCAATGCAAGTGCAACGCATTTTTACTGTGGCTGTTCTAATTACTGCTTTATATTTTCAATTTAAAATATATTGTATGTTGAAATTTATTATTGATTGGGACATCGAAGCATGGAATTTAAATTAATTGGAGAGCAATTGATAAAGCGAGTTACATTATGCAGACTCGCCGTGATTGAAAATGCCCTTCTTATTTATTCTAATGAACGATTAATTATATTATACTTATTCTTTCTTGGTTCTTATTATACCGGTAATGTTTTATAGGTCTAAACGAAATATCCATTGGGCACTCTGCATTATTAATTTGCTAGTTTTTGCGGGCCGCTCCGCCGAGTTAAAGTTGTTTCCTGGAACTGAGTTCCTCTATGCACTTTTTCAGATCAAAATATTGTTTATGTTAATTCAGGACTTGGCTTTCCGTGTATCTAACATTAACTTATATCTATTCAGCGGTATACGCTTTTCCTTGTAAAAAAGAAGATGACCAAACAAACTTACGAACACCTTGGATTCGTGTGCCAAATTGTATAAAACCATTTAGTGGTTTAAACGTTTCCTCCTAACAGACAAACATACAAATATTATAATGTAGTATTTATGTAATGTATACAAACCACCTGTATTTTAGTTATAATGTAAACAAGCAAGGTATAGAGCTGTGGTTAAATTTTCTGCAGAACTACGATATACAGTGGAAAAATCCCTAATTCAGTGTTCATTGCGTTCTTTTTTCATTCTGTATCTCATTTGTTTTTTTACTTTCTTATCGTTCGCTGAAAAAAGAGGTTACAGTGTGAAATGTAACTGAAAATCTTAACCTACACACTTCCAACTTTCATCCCATTCCACTTTAAGCCTTCAATGTAAATGTCTTTCATAAATGAGTTTTTAATGAGATTAAATCCTCCTTTTCCATCTGCGCTTATTTTTCTAACGTCGGCTCTACGCCTTATTACTATTAAAGATTCTTTTACTCTGTGTAGACATTCGCGGGTGATGTTATTATCAGTCACCTTCTTGTTCCTCTACATCTAAGGCAAAGGTAAAGAGACGAGGAGGGGTCGACTGCTCCCTCCTCGCCCAGAATTATTCTGCATGATACTCACATTAGGATATTGGGGTACCAATAATTTCATTAAAAAACTATAAAAAAATCTAACGCCCGCCATCTATTGTTAAACGTAATTTAGCATAAATTGTCAGTTTAATCACGGATAATGAAATGTTTAATGCTACGAAGTAATGCTGTTAATAAAATGTTTAATGCTGGATTAAGCGTGTTCTGGAGTGGAGACAGCATCTTGGCAAACGTAACGTTGGACGCTGTCTGACCAGATGGCGGGATGACTTACACAAGAGGGCCGGCAGCGACTGGATGCATAAAGCAGCAGACCGGGCTCTGTGGCGTACCTTGGGGGAGGCCGATGTCCAGCAGTGGACTGCAACGGGCTGATGATGATGATAATGCTATGGATAAGGATATTTTTTTAGTCTTCGAATATAACACACTCTTAATAAAATAATGACCTATTTCAAAATTATTGGTTTATGGCAGCCGTCGGAAAACTATTTTTTGTTTGGTACCTTTTTTTTAAAGTTGTTATAAAATTGAGCTTATTAAGATAGGTAAAGAATGAAACCTATAGCATGAAAAACAAAGGGAAAAAACTAAAAGGTCGCAAACAGAAATTGGTTGTTTGACGATTCCCACAAATTGGCAATTTTGGAATGGGTCATTATTTTATTAAGAGTGCGTTAAAATTACTACGTCTATGGCTCTTACTTTAATGTATGCCCTTAAATTATAGCGAAAGAGATACAAAAATACATTCAAGAAGTTTCACGACGTCATATTTCACATTATCTACCACTTCACCCCACCCAGACCGTTTAGAATCATTAAATCCCTTTTAAAACGTTCAAGGAAAACCTAGATTTATATTAAAAGCAATTCTCCAGAAAACTGTAGTACGTTTAGCGCGAACACTCTTTGCAAGTAAATGTATGTATTTACATAAACTGTATATTGCAGGTCCTAGGCGTTATTAAACTTGTTGAGATTTGTATGATTTTATTGAAATGACCTTTTTGAACTTGTTTCTATATTTTGAAATAAAATGTTATATTGACTGCCTAGGTGGCGTAGTTGTATTACGGTACGAATGTAGAGCTGAAGTCCCGGGTCCGATATCGGGGTCGGGCAAAGAGATATTGGATTTTTCTACTCAGTACAACCCGGAGTTTGGGATTTGTGTATGATATGGTAATAGGCTTGCCCCCTATGACATCATGGGACGGAATACAAACGGCGGAAAGTGGATTTACTAGTTGCGCCTCTGCCTACCCCTTGGAAGTTAAAGACGTTAGTGTTAGTGTGTCGTATCGTATTATATTGTAAAGATCGTTTACTGAATATGGATGAAATTTTACACTCAAGAAGACCATAGATTAGATTCAAAACACACACACACACACACATACCCACAAACACAAACATCACGCATTTATCCCTGAAGGAGTATGCAGAGGCGCAACCAGGGTACCCACTTTTCGCCAAGTGTGTTCCGTTCCATGATGTGATAGCGGGCGAGTCTATCGCCGTATCGCGCACAAATTCCAAACTCCGACCTGATACTGAGCAGAAAAACCCAAATATCACTTTGCCCGACCTGGGTCTCGAACCCAGGACCTCAAAGCATTGCCGCACCGCGCATGCAGTACAACTACGCCTCCGAGACAGTCGATTAAAAAAAAATGCTAATTATCCCGAATGAGTACTGACACAGTTGGACTTTAAACAGGCGAGGCCACAAGTAATCCCTAGTATAGTTTCGGTCGCGAGGGCCCGACAGTGATACGCTAAAAATCTGTCGCAATATCTAATCGGCTTATAGTTCATATCCAACTACTTAATCTTAGCATATTTAAAAACTCACATGGCTTCCAATCAAAATAGCCACATAGTTTGTTTTTCTGCAGTATAAGGCCGAAGTCCAATTTGTTATTTTTACTTCATAAACAATACTCAGGTAGAATAGTTCAATCGAAAATGATTCTTAACTATTGAATATTATGCTTGATTTTAAATTTGGAAATCATTACCTTTTAAAAGAATTCATATTTTCTCTACATTGTGCCTAAAGGTACATTCACACGTACCACAACCAAATCACAGCGACAAATTATGGTTGCAGTGACCACACGGTTGAATTCTGCTGAAAAACATGGTTTGCTTGAATTTATTTTTATATAAACAATATTATCGTAGCTATCAACCACAACGTAACCATTTCGGGACCACGTTTTATTGCTGCGATGTGTTGTGGTTGTGGTAAGTGTGAATGGGCCGTAAACCAAGAAATCATAGTGCTAGTCTAAATAGAAAAAATATTAAAAATAACTTATAAAGTCGTCTTTATTATAATCTCATTGCTTTGAGTTCCATTTCGCGAAATCGAATTCTTTTCTTTTTCAAATATAAATATGTTTTTATCAACAGATGATTTCTTTGATGTTATTTTCGACTTAAAGAGAGTCTAAAGTAAACAAGTTATAATACGCAACATATATTTTTAAATCTAGTTAAAATATGATGTGTTTGATGTTTGTAGAAGCGTACAAAATTAATATATTTTATATGTGAGTGTATAAAGGCCTTTATAAGGAAAAGATCGTAAATATTCTTGATCCGACAGCTAACGTCCTAAGGTATCCCTGAATTCTCAAAGAAACACCTGGAACTTTCACCAAATGGTGTCTCTCGGCCTATTCCATCTTCGTAGACCAAAAATTAATGATATAAAAAAATACTTATATATACTTACAAATTACTTCACAAATGCCTGAATAGATTCATAAATTATATCTATTAACCGTCTCGATCACATCACCATTTAAAAAACCGCATCATAATCGGTCAATTCGTTTGGGAGCTACGATATCATAAACAGATACACACTTTAAATCAATAACTTTTTTTTGTGTCAGGGTTTAATAAAGTATCATAATTATAATTAGTTGTATAATGAGTTCTTATGTTCTCTTTATATCGAAAAAAAAACTAGATCTCGAGTTTTATCGCGGTTTTTGTAATTTAATTTTCTCCCGATGTTTCGAAGACTTCATGAATATTAAAAGAAAATTAAATTACAAAAAAAAAAACGCAATCAAATCCGAAAAGTAGTTTTAATTCAATAATAAATTGTATTTTAATTTAAAAATATCAACTACTGGCCACATTGGCTTAAAAAAAGAACATTTAAAAATAGAACTTGATATTTATATTTTACTGTCAAATTTTTAGTTTACTTTCTACTCCGTGCAGTGAGGTTTTTGTGATTTTTATTAACAAATTAATTAATAATGTCTTCGGCCAAGACCTCGGATTTGGACCTCGATGATATTTCAGACATAGATATAACATTGATGACGCTCAGGAAACCGACTGAGCTGAAGAAGGTGATTGACTCGATACCAAAACCTGTTAGAGCTGTTCCCAAAAATGGATTACCGCTGTGGTATAGACTTGGGCTTGAAAATAAGCTGCCTATGCCAAAAATGCCAGCTGGGAAAATTATATTCTCGCGCGGAAAGATTGGTGAAGATGTGAGTAATCATTTATAATTCTTTTTGCTAATAAATTTAATGGAACTATTTTAATAAATAATAGTAAACATGGCTTTGTTATTATACTTATCTTACTTACTTACTCCGTTGGCTTAGCGAATTAGTGAGTCTTGGCCTCCGACGAGAGCCCGCCAGCTGTCCCTGTCGTGCGCCAGCTCTTGCCTGTTACTAGCTTGAAGTTGTTTTCTATCAATTCTCATTATATATAATATTCAAAGGGAGTACAAATGGATATTTGCACACATTGTGTACAAACCTTGATCTCAGGGTAACAGTGCACGAATACTGGTGCTTGACGATAGAAATAAAATTCTGGTAGTATTTACCCAGACAACCCCTCACATAGGAGAGACCTACCACCAGTAATTAAATGAATTAATTCTTATATAATACATGTGCATACATCAGCCATTTTACCCTTTTAGAAACCTTTTACTTTTAAAATAGCAGAACTATCGTAGAATCTGAATCTGGCACACAAGCCCTTAATAACCCAGGTCAATAATATACAGCCCCCTTAAAGACGTTCGGTAAACACCCTCAATATTTCGCAAGGATTAAGCAGACAGCTCGGTTTGAAATGAAATTGTCATGCAAATCCCCCAGGCATTTCCAAGACGCATGAACTAAGCCATGAATGAAGGCTCGACAGCTTTAAATCAACCTTTATTTTGTATTCAAAACGTACGGTATCATTATGGGAGACGCTGCCGGTGTTTGCTTCCGTATTTACTGAGTTTAAATGATGATTTGTTATGTTTACACGAATGTGAGACATTGAAATAAAACCTTTTTTCCGATTTCATCGCGGTTTTTATATTATAAAATTCTCCCGACATCTTCGAAGACTTTGCAAACTTCGTGATGACGAGGCGGATTAAGGTGTTGGTCATCAGAAAAGTCAAAGTTACAATATCTATCCGCATTTAACATGTATGTAATTTTGTTTTTTAAAATTTAGCTGTTGACGGTTCGATCTATGCAGAATTAGCTTACACAGTCTTGAAGCTGCCAGACTTCAAAACAATTAGAATATAAAAACCGCGGTAGAATCCGCTAAATAGTTTTATTTCAATCAGTTTAAATGAGTTTGTATGCTGATGTTAGATTATATGTTGTTCAACAAAAGTATTTTTTTTTATACTAAGCATTGCTCACTTCGCTAATGTGAAATTTCTTCCCGCTACAAAAGGGCCTAATTGCTATAGCAATCCATTACGCCATCAATACGACACGTATAGTATATAGTTTCAATTACTCCCCACGAGATCAAATTCCCGGGATAATAAGGAGCTTTTGCTGTAATCCAGGATATGGTCAATGCGTAGACAGCTGTTTTTGAATTAGTTCTATCATACATTCAAATATTGTCACAAACCTTCGCTATTATAATACAGTACGATAAGATAAGATGGGTCAGTGATATGTTATCATCACTGTACTCGCATTGAGAGTAGTCTTTTTTTAAATTTATTTATTACGGCTCTAGAAAGAAGTCCATTGAGCCCGTCTTCCATAAAATACAGAAATTGAGAGTAGTCTGTGTGTAAGTGTTGCCATAATAAGTCTATAATAAGCATTTTTAACGTTTCCCGATAATCATCTTCGGAATATTAACCGCAAATTTCAATAAGCATTCCCAAACGCTTTTTTCGATATATATAAAAAAAGGACCAATAAAAAAATACATGGTTACAAATGACTTAATTTGATTGGTTCATTCTGGGATTCGGATTGAAGATTGAGATGAGAATCGTTTACTAAACACAACGCGCATAGTGGTGAACTCAATTAGAACTGAGCCTAGTATAAACTTTCTTTCATTATCAGAACAACACTTAATAAGTAACTTATACTAGGAGCAAAAGGTAGTCAGAAATAAGCTCACAAACAATTTCTCGACTTCGAATAGGTAACAAATGTTAACGTTTCACGGTTAGCGAGCGCCAAACTACATACATCTAGTTATCAACATAAATAGTTTTCTAATTCTGTACAAAAGTTAGGGTACTTCTAAATAACACGTAGACGTTAGGGTAGGGTCACGATTAGCGGTTGACCCTTGCGGTCTGTGTTGCCAGACCTTTTGGACAATTTACGGGAACTAGTGAACTATTTAGAATTCGTAGGGTAATACGTTTTGGTGCCGAAATTTTGCGGATTCTAGAAAGAAAGAAAGATTTTATAATTGAGACAATAGCAGTATATATAATAAAGGGCGAGAAAAATGTCATGTATATTAAGAAATATAACACAGTTATACCTATTATGCCAACAATGGGAACTCTCATTTTCCTTGCTGCAGTACCAGCCTGACTGATACTGCAGCATATGATTCTATTCTAGTATTTACATTTAATGTTTATCGGCAACTACCGTCAAGGTCTGAAATGAAATTCCCACCATTTTCTGTTCCGGAATAAACATTAGCCTATGTTTATCTAGATCTTGGTTTGCTGTTTGCTTCTGTATCTTAGTCCATTCATTGGCGAATGCGTGATGTGAACAAACATCCAAACATCTCCAAAAACTTTGATATTTTTATATCGGTAGGATATTTAGCGTAGCTGTTAAGTCCAGTCAAATATTTCGTAAATTTGAGAACTATTAAAATCTTTTGTTAATTAAATCAAGAACATATTAACAGTTATAACCATCGATATATGTGTACTCCGTACGAGATTTGGCGTTCCGAACATTCACTGTGTTCAACTGAATTGAACTGCAGTCCATTCAAACCGACTTTGGTGTGGTCAATATTGACAGCTTGTGGTTGTGTACGCAGTGGCGCTCATGATATAAGAACTCGAGTCTAAGTGTAAACATAGATTTGAATAAAAAATATTAGTCAAATAAGTAAAATTATTTATTGTTTAAGTGAATAAATAGGTTTTAACGGTGACGTTTTGGTTGTCATTTTGGTTCAGATTTTTAACAAATAATGGACGTTCGTGTCTGTAGAATATACATCAATGACTACAACAAAATAAATTATCATCGAGTGCAACTATTCCTATAAATCTACAAAGGTAACCCTACCACATCTGGCAACTCCTTCACATAACCTTTCTAATATATACTTGGGCGAATAATATGCTTAGTTTAAGTTGTCTCATTACGTTTCTCTCTACTTTGGTATAAAATTATTACATATATTTCAAATTCAAAGGTATCTTTACTTTGAACTTATACCTTATTTTGACCGTTAATAAACTACCTTCGCTTCGAAACTCGTTATCAGTATGAGATTCTTCTTAATTTATAATAACGTGACTTTAATAATTATGTGAGTTTTTATGGACGTTGATTAATATAGGATTAATATTTCTTCAGCAAAATTAAAACGTAGTGATTTGTCTGTGAATTCAGAGAGTATGCATTTAACTCGTTCATCTCTATGATATATCTCCTGCGAAGATATATCATAATGCACAAGTGTGTGCGCAATAAACAGGTGCACTCTCTGTTCCTCCTGTGTAGAGATCAGGCGCAGGAGCAACGGGTCTGAATATACAATTCAATAATACCAGCCCTTATATATTGTCCTACTGCTGGAAATGAGCCTCCTCTACTGTTAGGTTTAGGCCCTAGTCCACCATGATGGCCTAGTATAGATTGGCAGACTTGACATACATTCGAAATTGTAAAACCAGAAAACTTCGTCATAATTTCGAAGAATTCACATGGATGCCCCGGATCCTGACGGTCCCAGTTAATTGCCTCCGCAATCAGTGAGGGAATAGATAGAATTCTCCAAATCCATAATTTGCAAACTGGCGACAATTTCATAGTAACTTCGCTCAATGTAATTAGCTATTATAGTCAGATGAAGTTTGACTGCGCTCTTCAGTCGATATTTACGACGCCCCGATCAAATGTGTACCTTATTCTAAAATAAGTCAGATAATTTTCGAAAAGAAAGAGCGCAAAATTGTTAGTCAAAGTGTATCTTATATTTTAACTCATATAAGTGTAATGCATATAATTAAGTAATTTAAGTTTGTTATGTAGTTGTTGAAAGTTAAATATTTAAACATTTATCTACCAGAGCGACATAATCAGGTTATGATTTAGATCTGTAATAAATAGAAAAAAATAAGTAGCTTTGTAAAATTGCCCTAAAAAATGTACTTACGTGTACGATTTCTATAATAAAATAAAGATCAAAAATGCGGTACTTAAAGCGGGTATTTCTTTTGAGACGGATCAAAGAGGCGTTTTGAAGGTTCACTGCGCATCCCCCCAACTCCCTGACTGGCCCATTATTTTCTTTGAAACGTCATTCCGAGGGTTTTGCGTAAGTTCAACTCTTAAGGCGTAAACGTAACTTTAGATTCAGTACTTTTTATTTATTTATTAATTAAATTGACACTTCCAAGGTGATAATAATATTAGGCTACGCCGTTGTTTTTATTATTATATGTCCGTGTATACTTCGTTGGAGGTCTTTGCGTAAAAAAATAAATAAATTATTTAATTAATGCGGTTACTATTTAAATGGATGATTTTAATTCAATAATGTGTATCAGAATAAAAAAACAGTAGAGTTTATATTCTACAAGAAGAATTTCATTCTGACGTAACCACAAACTCTTTGGTTTCTCTAGATCCTATGAAATTTATCAATTTTATTCAGCTTCTTATCTTGGGTACAAGTTACACGTTTGCGCGGCGACTAAAGCAAGCCCGTCACGTCATTTCGGCATCGACCGCAATTTCCCTGTCGAATCATTACGATCTACAGAATCTTGTTATTATCAAAGTAGTAGATAAATATCATAGTTGTACAAATCTCTCCAAAGAAAGTTAAGTGTTTGCTTATAGAGAAATACCGGAATATATACGAAATGTGAACTTAATCAAATGTTTTTTAATCAAGTTTAAAGATTACCACGCAGTAATTTTTTAGTAATACATTTATGTAGCAAATTCCCTAAGAATTAAAATACGTAAATGTATTGCTTACCAAGAAAAATAACACTCTAAATATCAAAGGGAGCCAAAGGTTTGCCGCCTCTTTACATTTCGTTTAAAGGACCGAATATTTCCTATTCATATTACCTTTTTTCAATGTTTAATTTCGATTAGGGCATACGTTTAAGGAAGGCAAACTAGTCTTAATGTAATTTAGTGCTTAAGGATTGTTAATAATGATTTTGTTTTGTATTATGCCTTTTGTTAAGTAATAATAATAAAACAGGGAAAAGCACTTACTTTCAGATTTCCATCAAAATAAATCAAAATACCACGCACGATTTTATTATTCAACTAGTTGACCCGACAGACGTTGTCCCGTCTTAACTATGAATTTGCAGCGCGCATTCTTTCAACTGCTGAAATTAACTTTTATTAAATTTTCTAACGTTCCGCTCATCTTCCTTAACTTCTTCTTTTATAAGATCCTTCTCCCGACAATAACAAACACAACAAAAAAAAAATAGTAAAATCGGTCCAGCCGTTCACGCGTGAATGTGTGACCAAGGGAAACAGGGATTCATTTTTATATATATATATATATATAGATAAAATTTCGCACGTCATTATGTCGTGTGTTGTAGAGAATAACCCCCGGATGCTTTAAACTTAGGCGGTGCCTTTAGCTTTACTTAACTAGTTTCCGCTATTATGCCAATCACTTATACATAAAATTACGAAATGGCATATAAATTTATGAAACGCATTAATATTTTATGTATAGGCACGTCAGATAGCTAAAAATAAATACGCTTTGTAATTTTGTCTGTTTGTTTCTAGCGGCAATTTGTTTTTACAGCTAATCATTTTGAAGACAAATTTAAGGGTAGATTGTAGGTTACTTTTTACAAAGTAATCAAGGCTACATTGTATCCTGTCTTTTTTACGCCTCCGAAGCTAGTTTAGATTACGAGTTTAGCTCTCCCGCAGAATCGCGCGTTAAACCTCTGCAGCTGCAGATAGATTAATGACAAATTTTGAATTAAATGTTTAACAAGCCTTAACTGAAAAAAAAAACTTAAAAAAAATTATGTGTTTGTCGTTTACTTTAAAATAATTACCTACTAGTTATATTCTGACCCAACCGTCTTCGCATTGGACGACTACTAAAGAATTATTTTCAATTTCCGGTCAGAGGTTTTGTCCCATGACGCTGGGATCAAAATATTACAAGTTACTTGTAAACGAAAAACAAACTTCTTTTTTTATATCAGGGGATTTTTAAATATCTGATTTAATTTTTATTTCTAACTTTTTAGATTATTATTTTCCCCACGATGGGCCTCGATCATCATCTACCTAACACTCGATGCCTAACAGCTAATCATTGATACTATTATTTTAAGCCCAAATACGGTATAGCTACTGTAAGCTGCAGAGGAGTCGTGTATCCCGTAGACTACTTAACGTTGCAGCATCAGCTGAACGTTACCATGTCTTAAAAATATCACCGAAATAACAATACAGAAAATTTTAAAACAATCAGACCTATGAAAGTAGAAAATGTTCTGATATTCTTCTAACCAAACAGATCTTCATAAATTATAGCTAAGTACCATCTCGATTGTACGAAAAAAAACGCATCAAGACCGATTCGTTCGTTTAGAAGCTACAATGCCACAGACAGACATAGGGATACACATCTTAAACTTTAACACCCCTCTTTTTCCACCAGAAGTTAAAAAGTAAAACAACTCGTAGTGGAACGAGTATAGTGATGTCGTTTGTAATTCAAAATTCGGATCATGTTGCTTATGTGTATGGGCGGTTATGATGCTCATAATCCAGCAGTTACTGCTTTTTTGACAAATATCCAATCACCCAAACTTCAGCAATTAAAATATTAATATTAAAATACAGCATAATCCTATTGTTACCAAAACCATTACAACAGAAAACCGCTTCCAGGTGCGTCGTCTCGGCCTCGGCAAAGACGGCCCGCAGCCGACCTTCGACCTGACTGATCCGTACTGCAACAACGTATCCTATGACTACGTGCCCATGCATGACCCACACCTGGCTCATCACTTCGCGCAGAAGCCGGCGAGGAGACGCATGAAGCAGCTCGGCTACTGCACCAAGGAAGGCAGGGCGGTGTGCTCACTGAAGGAGTTCAATCAGTACAGGAAATATCTGTACAATCAGTTCATGGACCGAATTCATGTGGAGATGAGGAATCTGGTGAGATGATTTTTGATAATGGAAAATGATCCTATCTGAACATTGAATTTTGACGGGTTTAAAAAAAATACCTTTAAATCGCTTCAATACGCTTACGTCTTATTTGAACTATTAGCTTAGGCGGCGGAATTTCAGACTTCGAATACTTTATTAATTGAATTTATGCCCAATATGTAAAATGTAAAACGAAACCCTGACTCACCTTGTCACATCATATGACGGAAATAAACCCTGTGAACTAAAATTTATTAGTGGATCCACTGGCTATTCTGTAGAACATTATTCTACGTCATTATAAATTTCTATGCAAGTTAAAATCAGTTACCACAGATAATGATTTCAACAGGATGAGCGAGCGCGCGATGACTTGACGCTGAAGCGAGTGGAGGTGGACGTGGCGCGGCGGTTGCAGGTATTCACCAAAGCGGAGAAGGCCAGAGAACACCTAGAGAGGGTAGCGCAGGAACATGCAGATGAATGGGCCGAAAAAAAACGACTGTTAGTAACGTTCAATATTTAAATATTATGGTTTCGGAGTTTATAATTACAGTAAGTAAATATTCTATTGGTGATAACTTTAAAGGTATTTAATCTACTGTTATGATTGTAACGGTTATTAATTTGCACCGCTTATGAGGTTTATAAGTTGAAATAAATAAGTAATGGCATGCAATTCGTCTGGGCAACATTACTAAAGAAAGCAAACTGGTCTCTAAGAAAGACAATTTTCAACACAACTTAGTTTTTATTCGCCATTCAAAAGGGGTGTATTCATTTATTGCGCAGCCTAATGAGTGTCTGTTGAATATTTAGGCGAGAATAGGCAGGCCTAACTGGGATCACAAGGTCGGTACGTGAGCATCCACCCGCTGATTAATGGTGACACTCTATTTTCATTTAGTTGCCTTGCGAAGCCCTTAGTTGCTGTTTCTGCTAGGCACGCTGTCCATATAATTCTCAATTTGTTGTTTAATCAATTTCTTTGTATTTTAGCTTCATAATCTTATTAACGAAAAAACAATGTTTTTGAACGTTAATCTTCGTAGCCGCTAGTTAATAATTCCTTGATGATATTTAGACTTGTTCCATACGAATAATTTTCTTCGTTTTGAAACTTTAAAGTTTTAAGTATTTTTAACGACACTACTTTGGAAAGATCAATAATTTCTTAAGGTTTTCCAAAACAATTGCGAAAGAAATATAACCTACAACAAAGAAATTCGACAATGTCTACAAAATTTAGACGTTTCTTGCAGATTTCATTTGTCACGTTAAACGGTTTTATTATTTAATTGAAACTCCACGAAAGTGGCGTGAGATTTGGTGCGGAATTTTCCTCAAACATAACAAGATTTTAAATCGCAACTTGTAGTTACGCCGTTTAACTGTCTGCGTTGATTGAGGCTTATATTGTGAAATATTTCAAACAATTTTGTCAAAATGGGCTGATGTTTGAAGTGGGATTTTAATCTGTAAGTTCGGGAACCTGATGGTATAAGCGGTTTCGAAGAGGTCATCATAATGAGATAACCATTTGTCGTGATCGCATTCTGGCCCCTGGCCATGAACCTGAAGAAATTAAATCCACAGGAGTTTTGAATGCTTAGATTAGTCTATGAGTCTCAATAAAAACTTTTAAGTAGATTCCGACATGGAATTACTTTGTCGCTCCGTCATTGTACATAGTAAAATTACTAGTTCACGAGTTAAATAACTCGTGGACTAGTAGTAGGCGTAGTTGCAACATATACGATGTACGAATACGCCTACGCCGCTGAGGTCCTGTGTGCGAATCACCGGACATGCCAAAAATAATAGTGACTGCATTTTTCCATCTTAAAAATTACCTAGTCGCAGCTCGGAGTTAGGAAGTTGATGTAGTAGGTACCCTCGTGCCTCGGAAAGCACGTAAAGCCGTTGGTCCTGCGCCTGATCTCGTTGGTCATGTCGGATTGCCGTCTTATCGGACTATAAGAGTGAAGGGACAGAGAGTGCACGTGTGTATTGTGGCACAGACTTGTGCATTATAATATCTCCTGCGTACCTGGTGGATCTCCGTTGAGGTTGGCCGCCATGGCTGAAATTCGGCTAAGAGGGATAATTTAATTTAACTCAATCGCAATATCATTAATTACTAATATTAAACTCGTCCATATCTGCAACAAAGTCGCTTTAAACTATCTATAAAGCGATTTTGAATTAATTTCCGATATTATCTAGTGGTGATTATTCGCATTCCAAATTGCTTTTCGTTTGTGAACCGCTTGCGTGCATTCGCGACGTCGCGTCGCTCCGCAGTCGCAAACTTTGTTGCATTTGCATAAACCATTTCGGGGTGTTATTCATCAAGACTGTACACTGCAAATTTACATTTAAACTAAATTACTATTTACTTTAAGTAACTTCAAATAGCATTCAAATAGCACAAGTTTAATGTCGGACAATGCAACTAGAACATGATTCGATATGAAGATACATTTTATAATTCTACCGCCTTATTAGTTTATTGGCAACGTATTGCAGTAACCTTTTATGATAAAACAACGAAAATTTTAGTGAAATTCGAATAAAAAAAACATAAATAAAAAATAGAGTCGAATAGAGAACCTCCTTCTTTTTTTGAAGTCGGTTAAAAACACATCCCGCAGTTTGAATTTATGCCTCCTTGTATAGCAATAGACTCGCCCCTATCACTTGTTGGGACTATAAGTGGCTCAATGTGGCTGTTAAGTTTTGTTTCTAATGTTTGGGGGACAAATGCTTGAGTTTATACAAGATTATTTTGAAATTATGTTGATGCTTGAAACTTGTCGTAACACAGTTATCTTATTAAAAATAACTTTGTAAAATAAAAAAGTTTAAGTTTCGAACAAAATAAAACCATAAAAATATTTTAATTTTCACGCCTAAATGGAACTAGTAAGATAATTCTTCATAGCGGAAACATTACGCATTTTGTAAGAGATACACTCACGCAATATGATCATAAATTCGCACTGATCTATAAAATGATCAAAATATCAGAAAAGTAAAATAGGAACTTTTGGTGAAAATATTTGTTATTCATGGATGATTGTTGGTATGACGTTACCATACGTAAAGACGAATGTGTGCTTTAATTTATTGACGGAATGGCAAAATGGAAGGATATATTTTATATCCCAGATAGCGACCACCGTACACAAGGTATTAAAACCCACCATAGTGGGCCACGTAAGTGTGTCGCGTTCCGTGATCAGCCGTGGTATATCCGCTCCAACAGGCCAGCATAATTGTGTCAATTCTCTCGAGGAGTAATCATCTCTCGTCAGTCGACATTCTATTGAATCCCACTTCACTTACCATCAGGTGCAGTAGGTTACTTTGACGTGCGCGCATAAAAAAATAGTGTTGTATCTGAATTACCTTAATATTTTATGATTATTTTGAAGGTAGCCTCGTCACTAATCACTATATTACCTATACATTGCGCATACATTGTATAATACGTAAAATTTCAGTACTATTAAATAGTATAATAATAATAATATCAGCCCTGTCTTATAAACTTCGCCCACTGCTGAGCACGGGCCTCTCTACTACTGAGAGGGATACTATTAAATACTATTAAATAGTAATATTTTTAAACACTGTGATTACTTTGTGCTGCTGAATGTATGACACTACCAGAAGGGTGTCAGAGATCCGATGCAACTAATTAACTTTACAGCGACGGTTACATACTATAAAAATGTACTTTCTTGGTCTTGAAAGGGTAATTTTTGTGCTGTGTATTTACTTCTAACTCTCTACTATTATTAGACAAACAGGTGTGGTGCTAAAATACATATTTTAAATAAAAATACTTCAGTTTGTATTCATAAATTAATATAAAACAGCGAGACTTCAAAAGCTTTCTAATTAAAATCAACCCTAGCTGCGGACCGACTCTTGAAGAGCGCTTAAGCGTCACCTAGGAAAATTTATCGCGCAGTTCTTTCCGTAAATAGTTCGCAAGCTGTCCCCAACCGGCTTCATTAGATGCTTTTTTGTTTTCGTTTATAATTACTGTCGTTCGATGCGAAAGAAATTGCAAAGTTCTTCTGTGGATATACTAAGTGATATAATTTATTTCGAATGCAGCCTTGCTTGCATTTTGGTAAATTTTATTTGAAGTTATAAGATTTATTTGATTTTTGCATAAATATATAGCATATTTGTGTATCTATCTTTTTAAATCCAGTCATAGCCAACTGTAGTCACTTTGTCAGGCTAACGACATTATGTTAAATAAAAAATATAGAAATGATAATATTACCTGGAATCATTTGTATAAATTGTTGATGTAAGGCCATCAAACGTTTCTAATCAATAAGAAATTCTTACGGTTTTTCTATTTTAACCTAACAGAGCCAAAGAACAAGAGAAGAAAATACAAGCCAGAATGAAATATTTGGCGGAGTACAACGAGAAGCAACGTCGCGAGCGAGCGGCGCGTGCGCATGAGAAACAGAACCGAATAAAGCAGAGAGTTCAGGCCGCGGCGGAGATGGAGCTGCGAAGAAAGATTACCATGGTTCGCCAGTGGCGGACGAATGAGAAGAAGCGATTCGACTAAAGAAAGGGAGGCCAAAAAGAAACGACTTGAGGATGAGGTATCAGACATTCACCTAATTCGCTTGTCTTTTGTAATCTTTGCTTGCAGTAGTCCTGGCTACACTTGACTGATGTTAAAATTGATAGATTAGACTAAACTTCAAGTCAAAACTAACCACTATGTACAGCAATCAGTGTGATGTATCGAATTGCTTTCATAATGTATATTTTTAGTTAATTGTAATATCAACTATTGATCCATTAGACCTTTGCAATTAGTCCTAATCATGGAATTACATAACTAGCAAATCTAATGGGGTAAATAGAGATTTTAAACTAAAACGGGAATTTCTTTTGCATGATTACACAGGCAAATGAGAAATGGAGAATGCGTGTAGAGGCTCAGAATCAAAAAATACAAGAAGAAGCACTCCTCCCCTGCTGCCACACAGAAGATATGACGGCTGGAGCGATGAGACGAGCAAAGTAAATATTATTATTTTATATTCTCATGTAAATGCTCCTTATCATTACGTAATTGCTCGCTTGGTACCTATCCTGCCACGGAAACAATAATCTTAGTAATATAGTGTTAAATTCGAAAGTTTATTGAGAGGTTTAGAGGTTTGTTAAAATTGAACTTGTTTTATGCAGGAAGGCAGAGGTTTACGCGTACAATACGGACTTGGAACTGCAGAGAATCAGACTAGCCAATTGGAAACAACCACGGCGGCACAGCGAAGGCGAATCAACTCGTTAGGAAAATGGGCGTGGAATTTGAAAAGGTTCGTCGACTATTTCTATACTGTTCTATTTTAAAATGTGTTTTCTTTCCTAATGCTAAGATCATATTATCGTGTAACAACATCGATTATCAGATTAATCAAGAAGTGGACAAATTGTAGCATTACTAATGCTAGCCTATTCGGACTGCCCAAAAATAATAGCGGCACTTTGAGTGTACGTGAATATCGTGTAACAAACGTCAGAAATTAATTTGTGGGTGACTTAAGTCACCACTTACATGGTGGAGAACACTAAAGTGCTAGCACAGTATATAATACAGCTGATATTATTATTCATTATTAGATGTAATTATGTGTACGTCAAAATCATCAAGCAAATTTAATTTTGCATAACAGTCCAAGCGTGGAGCAAAGGCATGAGCCCTGAGCTAGCGCAGCAACTGGCGGTCGAGGCGATGGCCACAGCGGTGTCGACACAAGGCGACGCTCTGATGACTTTGGGACAGGCGCGGGCCAGGATGGATCTGCAAACTGTGTTGCCTTCTGCTCCAGTCAAGTTGCTTGAAGAGGTATTCTATCCCAAAAAAAATATTGGTGATGTAGGTATAGTTAGCCCAAAAGCATTTATGGGATAGAGGTATAAAATTACAAGAATTATCATATGGAACATTCCTGTAATGTATACATTAATTTGTGGCTGAACGTAGGATATCTTTATATGCATAAAAAATTTTTTGACGTTAAAAATATGAACGGTACAATAGGTGTATTAATTAGCGATACAGGCGCCGTGTAAACACTTCTATGAAATTGAGCTTATTGAAGTAATAGCCATTATAGTTTCTCAGAAACATGTTGACGGCGTTTGCGCGACGTCTTAATCAGGAGAAAGACGCACGTCCTTGAAATATAATATCAGGAATATTTTCTTCTCATTTGTTTAGTCAAAATATTATAATTATGTGGGCAAGTGAATTTACTCACAAAATAATCTTCAATCATCTTCAAATCTTCAGTCTTTACTTATGTTACTTAACATAGTTATACATTCAAATCGCATCCTTATTGGCTATGTTCCATAATGCATAAGATCTCACTTCATCATAATAGGATTTTTTTGTTTGTTATATTATTCATAACTAACATTTGCAACCTTCCACAGTTTATACTAGAGAGATGGTTTGAGCCTGGAGTTAGAGACAGCCATATTAAGATCATTTTTGTAAGCGGCGATAGCCTAGTTGGTTGTGGAACGGACTGCCGAGACGAATGTCCGCGGGTTCAAATCACAAAGGGCACACACTCTGACTTTTCTAAAAAATATGTGTGTATTCTTTGTGAATTATCGCTTGCTTTAACGGTGAAGGAAAACATCGTGTGGAAACCTGCATACCCGAGAAATTCTCTATAGGAATTTTCGAGGGTGTGTGAAGTCTACTAATCCGCACTGTAGTGGTGGAGGCCACTCTCTCAGTAGTAGAGGAGGCCCGCCCAACAGTGGGACAGTATATAATACATGGCTGATATCATTACATTATATACTAAGATCGTTCATCTCCGAATACAGATGTTGGAGAACGCGGTGTGACGCGGCGGCGCGTGCACCTGCTGCTGCGCGACGTGGAGCGCGTGGTGAGCTCGCGCGCCGCGCACGTGTTCTTCCAGAATTACCGCCCCACCGCCGCCAAGAAACGGTCAGTATGTCACTCCTAATGCCAGGGCCTGATCTAGATATTTACCTTCAAAAATAATATTAACTGCCTTTGGATTGGCATATTATAAGTCATTAAGTCGTTCCAAAGAATATTATTATTCCATATACTTCCTAAGAAAATACTTTACAAAATATTTTTATCTAACTCGTGAGCTTGGTCATTTTTATAAAATTTTGCTATCTTAGAGAGAAAATTGAGGTCTCCGTGTAACCGCCTGGCGCCCTTAATTTAACTGCTCTTTATTTTTGGCGCTCTGGGCAATTGCCCAGCCGAAGACCCCTAAGATCGGGCTTGTCTATTGCTATTTGAAATATGGATGTTTATTTATTTATTTTCATACTTCATATAGTATAAGCAAGCTAAATGCCATAGAAATGAATACAAGTCAAAAGTGCTGCGAAAATATAAAAGTCTAGATAATTTATAGATAGATGTAAATGAATAATCATAATACCTACTTCTTATCCCAAAAGGACTTTCATAGCCAGCGATGAACACCTAGTATACCTCCATGTTTGTTTATCCAACAGCGCGAAAGTACCACGATGGTCCGTCCAAGTGGCAGCAGAGCTGGCGAGGCAATACGTGAACGTTGACGGCGCGTCGATAGCGTTCGGCGAGATCGTGACCATCGCGCCGGAGACCACCACCGATGTCGACATGAAGAGCGTCAAGGATCGACCCCCCACGCCTGTGGTAACGCTGCGACCAACAATGCTTATTTTCTTCTATCAAAGGCACGGTAAAGTGCTTTACTACAAGTCTGCACGCGATGGTAAGTGAAGTGACGTCCAAAAAGAATACCAACCGGCAAGAGATAAATATATCTCCAGAATGAGGGCTCACGGCACAGTTATGACGACCTGCCTATTCTCTTCACGCTCCGATTGAAGGACCCCAAGAAGTAGGAAAAGGGAAACACGTATGCTGGCACACTATTCCACAGCTTTGGGGCCGTGCAAGTATTACGTAACGCAATTTTTATTGATATTTGACCCTCCACCCCCCATGTAACGCGCCGTAAGGTTTTCCTGTACATCCCTCCCATTCAAAAGTTATGTAACTATCTAAATTTACATTTTTTTCTAATATTCACAATTATTTTACGCAAAATACCGGAAAGTCGCTAAAATACCTTT
>NC_051139.1:13469609-13498306 GCF_014839805.1 Manduca sexta
TATTCTCGTATTTACATTTAATGTTTGTGGACAACTACCCTGAAGTTCTGAAATGAAATTCCCACCATTTTCTGTTCCGGAATAAACATTAGCCTATGTTTATCTAGATCTTGGTTTGCTGTTTGCTTCTGTATCTTAGTCCATTCATTGGCGACTGCGTGATGTGAACAAACATCCAAACATCTCAAAAACTTTGATATTTTTATATCGGTAGGATATTTAGCGTAGCTGTTAAGTCCAGTCAAATATTTCGTAAATTTGAGAACTATTAAAATCTTTTGTTAATTAAATCAAGAACATATTAACAGTTAGCCATCGATATATGTGTACTCCGTACGAGATTTGGCGTTCCGAACATTCACATTCATTCAACTGAATTGAACTGCAGTCCATTTCAAACCGACTTTGGGTGTGGTCATATTTAGCGTAGCTGCGCAGTGGCGCTCATGATATAAGAACTCGAGTCTAAGTGTAAACATAGATTTGAATAAAAATATTAGTCAAATAAGTAAAATTATTTGTTGTTAATGAATAAATAGGTTTTAACGGTGACGTTTTGGTTGTCATTTTGGTTCAGATTTTAACAAATAATGGACGTTCGTGTCTGTAGAATATACATCAATGACTACAACAAAATAAATTATCATCGAGTGCAACTATTCCTATAAATCTACAAAGGTAACCCTACCACATCTGGCAACTCCTTCACATAACCTTTCTAATATATACTTGGGCGAATAATATGCTTAGTTTAAGTTGTCTCATTACGTTTCTCTCTACTTTGGTATAAAATTATTACATATATTTCAAATTCAAAGGTATCTTTACTTTGAACTTATACCTTATTTTGACCGTTAATAAACTACCTTCGCTTCGAAACTCGTTATCAGTATGAGATTCTTCTTAATTTATAATAACGTGACTTTAATAATTATGTGAGTTTTTATGGACGTTGATTAATATAGGATTAATATTTCTTCAGCAAAATTAAAACGTAGTGATTTGTCTGTGAATTCAGAGAGTATGCATTTAACTCGTTCATCTCTATGATATATCTCCTGCGAAGATATATCATAATGCACAAGTGTGTGCGCAATAAACAGGTGCACTCTCTGTTCCTCCTGTGTAGAGATCAGGCGCAGGAGCAACGGGTCTGAATATACAATTCAATAATACCAGCCCTTATATATTGTCCTACTGCTGGAAATGAGCCTCCTCTACTGTTAGGTTTAGGCCCTAGTCCACCATGATGGCCTAGTATAGATTGGCAGACTTGACATACATTCGAAATTGTAAAACCAGAAAACTTCGTCATAATTTCGAAGAATTCACATGGATGCCCGGATCCTGACGGTCCCAGTTAATTGCCTCCGCAATCAGTGAGGGAATAGATAGAATTCTCCAAATCCATAATTTGCAAACTGGCGACAATTTCATAGTAACTTCGCTCAATGTAATTAGCTATTATAGTCAGATGAAGTTTGACTGCGCTCTTCAGTCGATATTTACGACGCCCCGATCAAATGTGTACCTTATTCTAAAATAAGTCAGATAATTTTCGAAAAGAAAGAGCGCAAAATTGTTAGTCAAAGTGTATCTTATATTTTAACTCATATAAGTGTAATGCGTATAATTAAGTAATTTAAGTTTGTTATGTAGTTGTTGAAAGTTAAATATTTAAACATTTATCTACCAGAGCGACATAATCAGGTTATGATTTAGATCTGTAATAAATAGAAAAAAAAAATAAGTAGCTTTGTAAAATTGCCCTAAAAAATGTACTTACGTGTACGATTTCTATAATAAAATAAAGATCAAAAATGCGGTACTTAAAGCGGGTATTTCTTTTGAGACGGATCAAAGAGGCGTTTTGAAGGTTCACTGCGCATCCCCAACTCCTGACTGGCCCATTATTTTCTTTGAAACGTCATTCCGAGGGTTTTGCGTAAGTTCAACTCTTAAGGCGTAAACGTAACTTTAGATTCAGTACTTTTTATTTATTTATTAATTAAATTGACACTTCCAAGGTGATAATAATATTAGGCTACGCCGTTGTTTTATTATTATATGTCCGTGTATACTTCGTTGGAGGTCTTTGCGTAAAAAATAAATAAATTATTTAATTAATGCGGTTACTATTTAAATGGATGATTTTAATTCAATAATGTGTATCAGAATAAAAACAGTAGAGTTTATATTCTACAAGAAGAATTTCATTCTGACGTAACCACAAACTCTTTGGTTTCTCTAGATCCTATGAAATTTATCAATTTTATTCAGCTTCTTATCTTGGGTACAAGTTACACGTTTGCGCGGCGACTAAAGCAAGCCCGTCACGTCATTTCGGCATCGACCGCAATTTCCCTGTCGAATCATTACGATCTACAGAATCTTGTTATTATCAAAGTAGTAGATAAATATCATAGTTGTACAAATCTCTCCAAAGAAAGTTAAGTGTTTGCTTATAGAAATACCGGAATATATACGAAATGTGAACTTAATCAAATGTTTTTAATCAAGTTTAAAGATTACCTCACGCAGTAATTTTTAGTAATACATTTATGTAGCAAATTCCTAAAATTAAAATACGTAAATGTATTGCTTACCAAGAAAAATAACACTCTAAATATCAAAGGGAGCCAAAGGTTTGCCGCCTCTTTACATTTCGTTTAAAGGACCGAATATTTCCTATTCATATTACCTTTTTTCAATGTTTAATTTCGATTGGGGCATACGTTTAAGGAAGGCAAACTAGTCTTAATGTAATTTAGTGCTTAAGGATTGTTAATAATGATTTTGTTTTGTATTATGCCTTTTGTTTAGTAATAATAATAAAACAGGGAAAAGCACTTACTTTCAGATTTCCATCAAAATAAATCAAAATACCACGCACGATTTTATTATTCAACTAGTTGACCCGACAGACGTTGTCCCGTCTTAACTATGAATTTGCAGCGCGCATTCTTTCAACTGCTGAAATTAACTTTTATTAAATTTTCTAACGTTCCGCTCATCTTCCTTAACTTCTTCTTTTATAAGATCCTTCTCCCGACAATAACAAACACAACAAAAAAAAAATAGTAAAATCGGTCCAGCCGTTCACGCGTGAATGTGTGACCAAGGGAAACAGGGATTCATTTTTATATATATATATATATAGATAAAATTTCGCACGTCATTATGTCGTGTGTTGTAGAGAATAACCCCCGGATGCTTTAAACTTAGGCGGTGCCTTTAGCTTTACTTAACTAGTTTCCGCTATTATGCCAATCACTTGTACATAAAATTACGAAATGGCATATAAATTTATGAAACGCATTAATATTTTTTTGTGTATAGGCACGTCAGATAGCTAAAATAAATACGCTTTGTAATTTTGTCTGTTTGTTTCTAGCGGCAATTTGTTTTACAGCTAATCATTTTGAAGACAAATTTAAGGGTAGATTGTAGGTTACTTTTACAAAGTAATCAAGGCTACATTGTATCCTGTCTTTTTACGCCTCGAAGCTAGTTTAGATTACGAGTTTAGCTCTCCCGCAGAATCGCGCGTTAAACCTCTGCAGCTGCAGATAGATTAATGACAAATTTTGAATTAAATGTTTAACAAGCCTTAACTGAAAAAAAAAAACTTAAAAAAATTATGTGTTTGTCGTTTACTTTAAAATAATTACCTACTAGTTATATTCTGACCCAACCGTCTTCGCATTGGACGACTACTAAAGAATTATTTTCAATTTCCGGTCAGAGGTTTTGTCCCATGACGCTGGGATCAAAATATTACAAGTTACTTGTAAACGAAAACAAACTTCTTTTTATATCAGGGGATTTTTAAATATCTGATTTAATTTTTATTTCTAACTTTTTAGATTATTATTTTCCCCACGATGGGCCTCGATCATCATCTACCTAACACTCGATGCCTAACAGCTAATCATTGATACTATTATTTTAAGCCCAAATACGGTATAGCTACTGTAAGCTGCAGAGGAGTCGTGTATCCCGCAGACTACTTAACGTTGCAGCATCAGCTGAACGTTACCATGTCTTAAAAATATCACCGAAATAACAATACAGAAAATTTTAAAACAATCAGACCTATGAAAGTAGAAAATGTTCTGATATTCTTCTAACCAAACAGATCTTCATAAATTATAGCTAAGTACCATCTCGATTGTACGAAAAAAAACGCATCAAGACCGATTCGTTCGTTTAGAAGCTACAATGCCACAGACAGACATAGGGATACACATCTTAAACTTTAACACCCCTCTTTTTCCACCAGAAGTTAAAAAGTAAAACAACTCGTAGTGGAACGAGTATAGTGATGTCGTTTGTAATTCAAAATTCGGATCATGTTGCTTATGTGTATGGGCGGTTATGATGCTCATAATCCAGCAGTTACTGCTTTTGACAAATATCCAATCACCCAAACTTCAGCAATTAAAATATTAATATTAAAATACAGCATAATCCTATTGTTACCAAAACCATTACAACAGAAAACCGCTTCCAGGTGCGTCGTCTCGGCCTCGGCAAAGACGGCCCGCAGCCGACCTTCGACCTGACTGATCCGTACTGCAACAACGTATCCTATGACTACGTGCCCATGCATGACCCACACCTGGCTCATCACTTCGCGCAGAAGCCGGCGAGGAGACGCATGAAGCAGCTCGGCTACTGCACCAAGGAAGGCAGGGCGGTGTGCTCACTGAAGGAGTTCAATCAGTACAGGAAATATCTGTACAATCAGTTCATGGACCGAATTCATGTGGAGATGAGGAATCTGGTGAGATGATTTTTGATAATGGAAAATGATCCTATCTGAACATTGAATTTTGACGGGTTTAAAAAATACCTTTAAATCGCTTCAATACGCTTACGTCTTATTTGAACTATTAGCTTAGGCGGCGGAATTTCAAGACTTCGAATACTTTATTAATTGAATTTATGCCCAATATGTAAAATGTAAAACGAAACCCTGACTCACCTTGTCACATCATATGACGGAAATAAACCCTGTGAACTAAAATTTATTAGTGGATCCACTGGCTATTCTGTAGAACATTATTCTACGTCATTATAAATTTCTATGCAAGTTAAAATCAGTTACCACAGATAATGATTTCAACAGGATGAGCGAGCGCGCGATGACTTGACGCTGAAGCGAGTGGAGGTGGACGTGGCGCGGCGGTTGCAGGTATTCACCAAAGCGGAGAAGGCCAGAGAACACCTAGAGAGGGTAGCGCAGGAACATGCAGATGAATGGGCCGAAAAAAAACGACTGTTAGTAACGTTCAATATTTAAATATTATGGTTTCGGAGTTTATAATTACAGTAAGTAAATATTCTATTGGTGATAACTTTAAAGGTATTTAATCTACTGTTATGATTGTAACGGTTATTAATTTGCACCGCTTATGAGGTTTATAAGTTGAAATAAATAAGTAATGGCATGCAATTCGTCTGGGCAACATTACTAAAGAAAGCAAACTGGTCTCTAAGAAAGACAATTTTCAACACAACTTAGTTTTTTATTCGCCATTCAAAAGGGGTGTATTCATTTATTGCGCAGCCTAATGAGTGTCTGTTGAATATTTAGGCGAGAATAGGCAGGCCTAACTGGGATCACAAGGTCGGTACGTGAGCATCCACCCGCTGATTAATGGTGACACTCTATTTTCATTTAGTTGCCTTGCGAAGCCCTTAGTTGCTGTTTCTGCTAGGCACGCTGTCCATATAATTCTCAATTTGTTGTTTAATCAATTTCTTTGTATTTTAGCTTCATAATCTTATTAACGAAAAAACAATGTTTTTGAACGTTAATCTTCGTAGCCGCTAGTTAATAATTCCTTGATGATATTTAGACTTGTTCCATACGAATAATTTTCTTCGTTTTGAAACTTTAAAGTTTTAAGTATTTTTAACGACACTACTTTGGAAAGATCAATAATTTCTTAAGGTTTTCCAAAACAATTGCGAAAGAAATATAACCTACAACAAAGAAATTCGACAATGTCTACAAAATTTAGACGTTTCTTGCAGATTTCATTTGTCACGTTAAACGGTTTTATTATTTAATTGAAACTCCACGAAAGTGGCGTGAGATTTGGTGCGGAATTTTCCCTCAAACATAACAAGATTTTAAATCGCAACTTGTAGTTACGCCGTTTAACTGTCTGCGTTGATTGAGGCTTATATTGTGAAATATTTCAAACAATTTTGTCAAAATGGGCTGATGTTTGAAGTGGGATTTTAATCTGTAAGTTCGGGAACCTGATGGTATAAGCGGTTTCGAAGAGGTCATCATAATGAGATAACCATTTGTCGTGATCGCATTCTGGCCCCTGGCCATGAACCTGAAGAAATTAAATCCACAGGAGTTTTGAATGCTTAGATTAGTCTATGAGTCTCAATAAAAACTTTTAAGTAGATTCCGACATGGAATCATTGTACATAGTAAAATTACTAGTTCACGAGTTAAATAACTCGTGGACTAGTAGTAGGCGTAGTTGCAACATATACGATGTACGAATACGCCTACGCCGCTGAGGTCCTGTGTGCGAATCACCGGACATGCCAAAAATAATAGTGACTGCATTTTTCCATCTTAAAAATTACCTAGTCGCAGCTCGGAGTTAGGGATGTAGTAGGTACCCTCGTGCCTCGGAAAGCACGTAAAGCCGTTGGTCCTGCGCCTGATCTCGTTGGTCATGTCGGATTGCCGTCTTATCGGACTATAAGAGTGAAGGGACAGAGAGTGCACGTGTGTATTGTGGCACAGACTTGTGCATTATAATATCTCCTGCGTACCTGGTGGATCTCCGTTGAGGTTGGCCGCCATGGCTGAAATTCGGCTAAGAGGGATAATTTAATTTAACTCAATCGCAATATCATTAATTACTAATATTAAACTCGTCCATATCTGCAACAAAGTCGCTTTAAACTATCTATAAAGCGATTTTGAATTAATTTCCGATATTATCTAGTGGTGATTATTCGCATTCCAAATTGCTTTTCGTTTGTGAACCGCTTGCGTGCATTCGCGACGTCGCGTCGCTCCGCAGTCGCAAACTTTGTTGCATTTGCATAAACCATTTCGGGGTGTTATTCATCAAGACTGTACACTGCAAATTTACATTTAAACTAAATTACTATTTACTTTAAGTAACTTCAAATAGCATAGCATTCAAATAGCACAAGTTTAATGTCGGACAATGCAACTAGAACATGATTCGATATGAAGATACATTTTATAATTCTACCGCCTTATTAGTTTATTGGCAACGTATTGCAGTAATGTTCTAGGATAAAACAACGAAAATTTTAGTGAAATTCGAATAAAAAAAACATAAATAAAAAATAGAGTCGAATAGAGAACCTCCTTCTTTTTTTGAAGTCGGTTAAAAACACATCCCGCAGTTTGAATTTATGCCTCCTTGTATAGCAATAGACTCGCCCCTATCACTTGTTGGGACTATAAGTGGCTCAATGTGGCTGTTAAGTTTTGTTTCTAATGTTTGGGGGACAAATGCTTGAGTTTATACAAGATTATTTTGAAATTATGTTGATGCTTGAAACTTGTCGTAACACAGTTATCTTATTAAAAATAACTTTGTAAAATAAAAAAGTTTAAGTTTCGAACAAAATAAAACCATAAAAATATTTTAATTTTCACGCCTAAATGGAACTAGTAAGATAATTCTTCATAGCGGAAACATTACGCATTTTGTAAGAGATACACTCACGCAATATGATCATAAATTCGCACTGATCTATAAAATGATCAAAATATCAGAAAAGTAAAATAGGAACTTTTGGTGAAAATATTTGTTATTCATGGATGATTGTTGGCATGACGTTACCATACGTAAAGACGAATGTGTGCTTTAATTTATTGACGGAATGGCAAAATGGAAGGATATATTTTATATCCCAGATAGCGACCACCGTACACAAGGTATTAAAACCCACCATAGTGGGCCACGTAAGTGTGTCGCGTTCCGGGATCAGCCGTGGTATATCCGGCTCCAACAGGCCAGCATAATTGTGTCAATTCCCGAGGAGTAATCATCTCTCGTCAGTCGACATTCTATTGAATCCCACTTCACTTACCATCAGGTGCAGTAGGTTACTTTGACGTGCGCGCATAAAAAAATAGTGTTGTATCTGAATTACCTTAATATTTTATGATTATTTTGAAGGTAGCCTCGTCACTAATCACTATATTACCTATACATTGCGCATACATTGTATAATACGTAAAATTTCAGTACTATTAAATAGTATAATAATAATAATATCAGCCCTGTCTTATAAACTTGCCCACTGCTGAGCACGGGCCTCCTCTACTACTGAGAGGGATACTATTAAATACTATTAAATAGTAATATTTTTTAAACACTGTGATTACTTTGTGCTGCTGAATGTATTACACTACCTAGAAGGGTGTCAGAGATCCGATGCAACTAATTAACTTTACAGCGACGGTTACATACTATAAAAATGTACTTTCTTGGTCTTGAAAGGGTAATTTTTGTGCTGTGTATTTACTTCTAACTCTCTACTATTATTAGACAAACAGGTGTGGTGCTAAAATACATATTTTAAATAAAAATACTTCAGTTTGTATTCATAAATTAATATAAAACAGCGAGACTTCAAAAGCTTTCTAATTAAAATCAACCCTAGCTGCGGACCGACTCTTGAAGAGCGCTTAAGCGTCACCTAGGAAAATTTATCGCGCAGTTCTTTCCGTAAATAGTTCGCAAGCTGTCCCCAACCGGCTTCATTAGATTCTTTTTTTGTTTTCGTTTATAATTACTGTCGTTCGATGCGAAAGAAATTGCAAGTTCTTCTGTGGATATACTAAGTGACATATAAATTATTTCGAATGCAGCCTTGCTTGCATTTTGGTAAATGTTTGTGTTTGAAGTTATAAGATTTATTTGATTTTTGCATAAATATATAGCATATTTGTGTATCTACCTTTTTTTTAAATCCAGTCATAGCCAACTGTAGTCACTTTGTCAGGCTAACGACATTATGTTAAATAAAAAAAATATAGAAATGATAATATTACCTGGAATCATTTGTATAAATTGTTGATGTAAGGCCATCAATCGTTTCTAATCAATAAGAAATTCTTACGGTTTTTCTATTTCAAAAACCTCACAGAGCCAAAGAACAAGAAAAGAAAATACAAGCCAGAATGAAATATTTGGCGGAGTACAACGAGAAGCAACGTCGCGAGCGAGCGGCGCGTGCGCATGAGAAACAGAACCGAATAAAGCAGAGAGTTCAGGCCGCAGCCGAGATGGAGTTGCGTAGAAAGATCACCATGGTGCGCCAGTGGCGGACGAATGAAAAGAAGCGATTGAATCGACTCAAGCAAGAAAGGGAGGCCAAAAAGAAACGACTTGAGGATGAGGTATCAGCATTCACCTAATTCGCTTGTCTTTCTGTAATCTTTGCTTGCAGTGGGCCTGGCTACACTTGACCGATGTTAAAATTGATAGATTACACTAAACTTCAAGTCAAAATTGACCACTGTGTGCAGTAATCAGTGTGATGTATCGAATTGCTTTCATAATGTATATTTTTAGTTAATTGTAATATCAACTATTGATCCATTAGACCTTCGCAATTAGTCCTAATCATGGAATTACATAACTAGCAAATCTAATGGAGGTAAATAGAGACTTTTAAACTAAAACGGGAATTTCTTTTGCATGATTACACAGGCAAATGAGAAATGGAGAATGCGTGTAGAGGCTCAGAATCAAAAAATACAAGAAGAAGCACTCCTCCTCAAGCTGTACACAGAAGATATGACGGCTGGAGCGATGAGACGAGCAAAGTAAATATTATTGTTTTATATTCTCATGTAATTGCTCCTTTATCATTACTTAATTGCTCGCTTGGTACCTATCCTGCCACGGAATCAATAATCTTAGTAATATAGTGTTAAATTCGAAAGTTTATTGAGAGGTTTAGAGGTTTGTTAAAATTGAACTTGTTTTATGCAGGAAGGCAGAAGTTTACGCGTACAATACGGACTTGGAACTGCAGAGAATCAGACTAGCCAATTGGAAACAAATCCACGGCGGCACAGCGAAGGCGAATCAACTCGTTAGGAAAATGGGCGTGGAATTTGAAAAGGTTCGTCGACTATTTCTATACTGTTCTATTTTAAAATGTGTTTTCTCTTTTCCTAATGCTAAGATCATACTATCGTGTAACAGCATCGATTATCGGATTAATCAAGAAGTGGACAAGCCTGTGATACTAATGCTAAATTTTGATAAAAAAATTAATAGCATTACACTTTAGTGTGACGATGTAAATATGTGTACATACGTCAGAAATTAATTTGTGGGTGACTTATGTCACCACTTACATAGGGAGAACACTAAAGTATAACACAAAAAAAGCACATAAAGACTATTTACAAAATTCAAGCAAATTTAATTTTGCATAACAGTCCAAGCGTGGAGCAAAAGGCATGAGCCCTGAGCTAGCGCAGCAACTGGCGGTCGAGGCGATGGCCACAGCGGTGTCGACACAAGGCGACGCTCTGATGACTTTGGGACAGGCGCGGGCCAGGATGGATCTGCAAACTGTGTTGCCTTCTGCTCCAGTCAAGTTGCTTGAAGAGGTATTCTATCCCAAAAAAAATATTGGTTATGTAGGTATAGTCAGCCTAAAAGCATTTATACGGGGATAAGGACAAAGTATAAGAATTACAAGGTAAATCATATGGAACATTTTCCTGTATTGTAAACATTAATTTGGGGCTGAATTTAGGATATCTTTATATGAATAAAAAAAATTTTGACCGTTGAAAATACGGTACGAACGGTACTGGATTAATTTGCGATATAGGCGCCATGTAAACAATTCTATGAAACTGAGCTTATTGAAGTAATTGCCATTATAGTTTCTCAGAAACATGTTGACGGCGTTTGCGCGACGTCTTAATCAGGAGAAAGACGCACGTCCTTGAAATATAATATCAGGAATATTTTTCTTCTCATTTGTTGTAGTCAAAATATTATAATTTATGTGGGCAAGTGAATTTACATACTCACAAAATAGGGTCTTATTGGGTAAGCATGCGTCAAGAACAAACCTTCAGTCTTTACTTATGTTACTTAACATAGTTTATACATTCAAATCACATCCTTATTGGCTATGTTCTCCATAATTCAATAAGATCTCTCACTTGATCATAATATTTTTTTTTTGTTTGTTATATTATTCATAACCAACATTCAACAACCTTCCACAGTTTATACTAGGGAGATGGTTTAAATCCGGAGCTAGAGACAGCCATACTAAGATCATTTTTGTAAGCGGCGATAGCCTAGTTGGTTGTGGAACGGACTGCCGAGACGAATGTCCGCGGGTTCAAAGCACAAAGGCACACACTTCTGACTTTTCTAAAAAAATATGTGTGTGTTCTTTGTGAATTATCGCTTGCTTTAACGGTGAAGGAAAACATCGTGTGGAAACCTGCATACCCGAGAAATTCTCTATAGGAATTTTCGAGGGTGTGTGAAGTCTACTAATCCGCACTGTAGTAGAGGAGGCACTCTCTCAGTAGTAGAGGAGGCCCGTACCCAACAGTGGGACAGTATATAATACAGGGCTGATATCATTACATTATATACTAAGATCGTTCATCTCCGAATACAGATGTTGGAGAACGCGGTGACGGAGTTCGCGCGGCGGCGCGTGCACCTGCTGCTGCGCGACGTGGAGCGCGTGGTGAGCTCGCGCGCCGCGCACGTGTTCTTCCAGAACTACCGCCCCACCGCCGCCAAGAAACGGTCAGTATGTCGCTCCTAATGCCAGGACCTGATCTAGATATTTACCTTCAAAAATAATATTCACTGCCTTTTGGATTGGCATATTATAAGTCATTAAGTCGTTCCAAAGAATATTATTATTCCATATACTTCCTAAGAAAATACTTTACAAAATATTTTTATCTAACTCGTGAGCTTGGTCATTTTTATAAAATTTTGCTATCTTAGAGAGAAAATTGAGGTCTCCGTGTAACCGCCTGGCGCCCTTAATTTAACTGCTCTTTATTTTTGGCGCTCTGGGCAATTGCCCAGCCGAAGACCCCTAAGATCGGGCTTGTCTATTGCTATTTGAAATATGGATGTTTATTTATTTATTTTCATACTTCATATAGTATAAGCAAGCTAAATACCATACGAATTTATACAATTCAAAAGTGCTGCGAAAATATAAAAGTCTAGATAATTTATAGATGTTAATGAATAATCATAATACCTACTTCTTATCCCAGAAAAGGACTTTCATAGCCCGCGATGAACACCTAGTATACCTCCATGTTTGTTTATCCAACAGCGCGAAAGTACCACGATGGTCCGTCCAAGTGGCAGCAGAGCTGGCGAGGCAATACGTGAACGTTCACGGCGCGTCGATAGCGTTCGGCGAGATCGTGACCATCGCGCCGGAGACCACCACCGATGTCGACATGAAGAGCGTCAAGGATCGACCCCCCACGCCTGTGGTAACGCTGCGACCAACAATGCTTATTTTCTTCTATCAAAGGCACGGTAAAGTGCTTTACTACAAGTCTGCACGCGATGGTAAGTGAAGTGACGTCCAAAAAGAATACCAACCGGCAAGAGATAAATATATCTCCAGAATGAGGGCTTACGGCACAGTTATGGCGGCCTGCCTATTCTCTTCACGCTCCGATTGAAGGACCCCAAGAAGTAGGAAAAGGGAAACACGTATGCTGGCACACTATTCCACAGCTTTGGGGCCGTGCAAGTATTACGTAACGCATTTTTTATTGATATTTGACCCCCACCCCCATGTAACGCGCCGTAAGGTTTTCCTGTACACCCCCCCCCTCCCCATTCAAAAGTTATGTAACTATCTAAATTTACATTTCTTTTTCTAATATTCACAATTATTTTACGCAAAATACCGGAAAGTCGCTAAAATACCTTTGTTGTTGTTTAAAAATAAAAAAAGAACAATGTTACATAAAGCTTTGTAGGAAACCCCCCTCCCGCCCCTGTAACGCATCGTAACGTTTTACAAGAGCCCCCTTCCCCCAAATTGCGTTATGTAATACTTGAACCAAATAGTTTTCAGACTTCATAATATAAAACCCGTGATAAAATCCGAAAAATAGTTTATTTCAATAATACTTATATGTTATTATGCATACTGTCCGTATTATTTACTAACTTATGAGAACCTGCCGTGTCACTAAAATAATTCTCATGCATTGCCTATAGGCGTACTGTCTCATGACATGTTATTGGCAAATACAGATGCCTGACGCGGGAATAATTTTCATCCATCCTTGAATAAAAAATTGGTTTCCATATAATTTGAGTTTATTTTCTCCCCACCGTACCGCACATACATAATAACAACCTTTAGTGGGTACATACATACCTTTAATGGGCATGTGCATCAAAATTGTTTTTTAATAATGGTGTTATTTGTAATTTATTAATGGATATGCTGCTGGTGTGTCGTTAAATAAATTAAATAAAATAAATAAAAATAACAAAGGGAAGCATCAGTCACACAAAGGTTCTTATGTTGTTAATACAACGCTGTTATTTCCAGCCGTCCCTGACTAAACTGGCCGAGGTGACGTTCTGTGACCGCATTGAAGATCTCCCTGATCCTGTGGCTGTCGGCACCTACTTGCCAGAAAGAAAAAAATTGCTGGAGGTAAGTTGCGAAAACTCAGACTTGCCTTGCTTAGAGATGTTTAGGGAAGACGTATGTTCGGCAGTGAACTTCCTATAGGTGGTGATGATGATGAAGTTGTAAAATATCGGGAAATATCAGTCTTCCGTTACGGCGATTGGCACACGCTACACAATAATATTAAACAACAAATATTTGTATTTATTAGAAGACTATGAAAATTTGTCCAATGCGCGCCGCCCACGCAGCTCACTATCAACACAATCAGTCCTGGCGGATAGCTAAGGCTTTAATAAAACAAAAAAAAAAAAACAAAATTATGATAATAAAGTTTAATATGAGTTAGCAAAGACTATTTGGTTTCTGAAGAGGCGAGCGGTTAGGCGTTGGCATGGATCCAGGAGAGGTAGCTAGTGATGCGTGTGCTGATGCTGGGGTACTCGGGTAGGGCGCACTGGGCCCCATACGATATGAGCCCGACGACGGTACCTTTGTAGTAGACAGGGCCGCCGGCGTCCTCGCCGCAGGTCCCCCGACCTCCCACGTCAAGAAGGCCCGCACACAACATGTTTTCCGTGATAACTTTCCCGAGCAGGTTGTATCTCAATGCGCACACGGTTTGGTTTATGGAATTCATTTCAACGCGCCGAAGTTGACTGACTACGTTACCACCGTACTGAAATAACATTAATAATAATGATCATCGGTGAAGTTTTAAACTTGTAATATTTTGGCCACATTAACGGCTACTGGCTACATCGAATTAATTTAAACGAAGCGTAGGTTCAGCCAGGAATTATCACTATAAATTGACGGCATATTAGTTCGACGTGGTTAGGTTAGGTTAATGTTTAAAGCAAATTTCGCAATAAATATCGAGTTAAAATATGACGTCACATGAAATCAAATCTCAAACTTAAAATCAAATAAAATATTATGTGTTAATAAAACCACTATGACGGATCACTGTTATTTAATTTGATATCTTAAACATAAACTTAAAGAACTACATTATTGTGGCTGCTCGCCGGCAGCCCGTGACAGGAAGAAGGAAGTGGAGGCGTGTTGCCACTAAAACAAATTAAATTACATATTAACAAATGTTACCCTAAACAAATATAAATGTACCCATTCAACATGCCTCCTTACATTTATATTTTAACTAAATCATATCATACACTACTCATATCAAGACAATAGCTCTATAAACATTACCTTCAGTATAACATATTAATTGTAACTTATTTTTTATATTACAATTATCATCTTTTAATTAAACAATTTAAACCAATATTTATCTCAACATAATATCCATCTGAAAGATAAATTACTTTTACAACAACTTTAACATATCTCTAAATTTATTAAATTTATTACTTCCCAATGGTTTTGTTAAAATGTCAGCTATATTTTGATCAGATGCAATTTTTATAACATCAATTAAACCAATTTTAACACTTTCATGAACAAAATGATAATGAACTTCAATATGTTTTGAATTTTTGTGAAATTTCCGTATTTAGCAATAATTTGAGCTCCAATATTATCTTCATATATTTTTACAGGTTTACAATCTTTCTGACAAATCTCATTAATTAAACAAACTATAAATTTAATTTCAGTAACAGCTTCTGACAGCGCAATGTATTCAGCAAATGTAGATGACTTTGTTACACAATTTTGTTTCTTTGATTTCCAAAATATTACATTCCCAAACAGTCTAATTACAAATCCTGTTGTTGATTTCCTACTGACAATATCTCCTGCAAAATCTGCATCTACATAACAATCTAACATATCAGAATTTATATTCATGTTATAAATTAATTTTATATGTTTTGTTAAGTAAAGATATTTAAGTACTCGCAAAGCATATTTAAAATGTGTCTCATTATAGCAATTTTGGAATCTACTCAAATAATTAACACTGAACAATATATCTGGTCTTGTACCTGAACTAATATATAAAAGTGCTCCAATTAAATTTCTATATTTTACATTCTCATTTATATTACAGTTTTCTAGTTTAAGATTTACTTCCATTGGTGTAGTATATAACTTTGTATTTATTATATTATAACGCTTAGCTAATGATTCTATATATGATTCCTGACTCAGTGTCATGGTCTTATTCTTTTTATAATCATAATCAATATGTATTCCAATGTATTCTTTAACTTTACCCATATCCTTCATAGTAAATTTACTTAACAGTTTGTTTTTAATATTACTCATTACCTTTTCATCTTTACAACATATTAACAAATCATCAACATATAACAAAATGTATACACTCACATTAGTATCCAATTTAAAATATAAACAAAAGTCATATTTACTTCTCTGAAATCCAAGACTAGTTAAAAACTTATTGACACATTCATACCAAGCCCGAGGGCTTTCTTTTAAACCATATAATGTTTTATTTAATTTATAAACTCTATCAGTGCCATCATCATAACCAATTGGCTGGTTTACATAAACTTCAGATAAAATTTTACCATTTAAAAAAGCAGTTTCAACATCCATCTGATGTATATTAAGATTATTTTGACAACAATAAGACAATAACAATTTTAAAGTTTGCATTTTAGCAACGGGTGAATATATATCATCAATAAAATCTTTTTGTTGAAAACCTCTTACTACTAACCTAGCTTTAAATTTATTTTCGGCTTTCTTTCTGTATATCCATTTCACATCTAAAGGCTGTTTGTCTGCTGGTTTACTTACAAGTCTCCAGGTCTCATTTTTGCCAAACTGTTCATCTCACGATTCATAGCCTCAGTCCATTCTTTTGCTTCATCGCTAGTTATTGCCTCCTGAAAATTATCTGGAATCATAGCATCACAATAGTTAACAGTTATACAATAATAACCAAATTCTTCATCAAACCGAGTTGGTGGCTTGATTTTACGCCGATTTCTTGTTTCAATTACTTTATTATCATCATAACTTTCATTTGTTTCAGCATTCAAATCTTCATTAATTTTCTCATTATTTTCTTCTGCATTAGTCTCTTTCTTCTCTTCTATAATTTTCTCTTCCAATTTATTCGGCTGGCTATTACTTTTATCATTTTTCTCTTCTCTATTATCATCGAGACCAATACACATTACATCATCTTCAATTATATCACAATGTCTTGCTACAACTATTCTATTGTTTATTAATACTCTATATCCAACATCTGTATAGCCCATTAGTATGCCAAGCTCGGCTTTCCTGTCCCATTTACATTTTCTCTTTTCCTCTGGTGTTCTAACAAATACTTTACTTCCATATATCCTTAAATTTTCAATGCTTGGCCTTTGTTTGAAAAATATCTCATAAGGCGTCTTCCTTTCTATAGTGCCATTTGTTAATGTTCTATTCTTTAAATAAGCTGCGGCCATAACCACTTCAGGCCAAAATCTTTTATGCACTTTTGCCTCTGCCAATAGACATCTTGACATATCCATTATTGATCTATTGAACCTCTCTGCTGTGCCATTTAATTCATGCACATATGGCGGACAAGATTTAATCATAATTCCCTTTGATCTTGCAAAGTCAAACACTCTTTTATTAATGTATTCCTTTCCATTATCACATCTCAATTCTTTAATATTTTTCCCAGTTAAATTTTGTATCTCATTAACATACTGCATTAAACAATTATATACTTTATCTTTTGACGGAATACAATAAACTTTTGCCAACTTACTATAGTCATCTATAAAACTTAAGAAATATTTTTCACCATTAAAACCTGTAGTTCTGTGTGGCCCATTTAAATCTGTGTGTACAATTTCTAATATATCCTGTGCTCGTTTTCTATTATTTTTAAATGGCAAGTTATGCATTTTATTTTCAATACATATAGCACATTTCATGTACTTACATTCAATCTCCTTTGGTAATCCTTTCAATAATTCACTTGTACACATAGTATTCAAATTGTTAAAGTTTATATGACCAAGCATCCTATGTAATTTCTCCTTCACTGTCATACTTGATTTCTTCACTAAATTAGCATGTAATGTACTTGCATTTATATAACCTTTTAATTTATACAGTCTATCTTCTTTCACTGCTATAGCTATAATAGTTCCATAGACGTTATATATTTTTGATTGTCGTCCCCTGGAAACAATTTTATGATTGTCTGTAATCTTTGAATAGCTCAATAAATTTGCTTTCATCTCTTTGACATAGAAAACATTGTTCAAAACAACTTCAGACTTTTTCCATAGACCATAAAATAAGTTTGTATTTTTCCGACCTTTGTAGCTTCTAATATTCTTCCATCACCAACTTTTACTTTAATAGGTTGTTGTAATATTTCACATGAATGATAGTACTCATCAGTATTAATTATATGATCTGTACAACCACTATCTAATAACCAAGTTAAGTGGCCAGACTGCTCAATATTATATATTTTACTTGAAGTTGAAACATTATTATTCTCAATAGTTGCAAGGAAATTATTACCACCACTCTCATTACTGGATTTATTATTATAAGTTCTTCCTCTAATATTTCTTGAATTATAATATGATCCACGTTGATGTCCACGATTATTATTAAATCTAATAAATCCATTTCCTCTACCACTGTTAACATTTCTGTGTCGACAATCTCTTTGCATGTGGCCAGGTTTTCCACAGGTAAAACATTTAAAGTTTTTATTAGGTGATGCAGAACTACTAGTGTGAGCTTTAAAAACATTTGAGTTGTCGCGTGATGGTTCATTACATTTTTCAGGTTCTTTATCCAATGATTTTAACATAATTTTACTTTTCAAATAATCTACAGTTCTGTCTTTTTCTGGTAAAACGTCTATTAGATCTCCAATATGACTGTAATTACGAGGTAAGGCCTTTAACATATAATTTAATTTTTCTTGTTCACTTACCGTCGCGCCGGCTTGTTTTAACTGATTTATTGATTTCTCAAAGTCGTCAAAAAATACACTTACTTGCGAATACAGTCGAATCCGTTTATAATGACATCGAAAGGAATTGACAAACACGTCATAATAAGCGGACGTCATACAAAGCGTTTTGTGAAAAAAATACATTTTTATGTAAATAGTATGCATGTATTTAAGTATTTTAATAAAGAAACATAGTAACTTATAAAATAAAAATTGCACGTAATAAGTACATACCTATGTATGTATGTATGTACATAAAAGTTATATTTTTAATGTAAGTAATCTGTAATTTTTGTCTGCTTTTGTTTTTATTTTATTGTAAAAACAGTCTCTAATACTATTGTGTATAGAAGACATCGCTATGTCAATTACTCACTGAGATTGAAAACAAAACGAGCCACGTGCCGAACGTCGTCGGGAATCAAGGAACATTACTGAAGGCGTAAAGAATCATGTCGGTCATTATAACCGGACATAATTTATTAAAAGGGGTCACAATAAGCGACATGTCACTGTAAGGAAGTCATTATATACGACTTTTTTATAAAGAATCTTATATGAAAACCAAACTTCGTAGTGTAATTACGTCATAATAAGAGGTTGGTCAATATAGGCAGAGTCATAATAAACGGATTATACTGTAGTTCGATAATTTTATTGCTTCTACATTGTTGCGACATATAATCTGTAGTGCCGATGATTTCTGCAGGTACATTTCATCAAATTTTGCCAATATTTTGCATGCGGAATCTAAGTCGCATATATATTCGAGTTGCTTGTTGCTTATTGCACTATAAATGTAGTTCGTTGCCTGGATATCCATCTCTTCCCACTTTGCAACATCATCCGAATCATTTTTGATTCGTATGGCAGCTTCTTTACATTTCTTAAACTCCAAAAACTTAAGTATACGTATTTTCCAGCTACTATAATCCGATCCGTCGAATATTGGAATAACTGCGTCATTGCATTTAGTAAACGCCATTTTGCTTATTGCATATATAGCACGTTTCCACTTTATTTGCGAAAATATCTTCTTTTCTTCTTTGTATTTGCAGGCAACCACGCTCTGCTACCATGTTAATAAAACCACTATGACGGATCACTGTTATTTAATTTGATATCTTAAACATAAACTTAAAGAACTACATTATTGTGGCTGCTCGCCGGCAGCCCGTGACAGGAAGAAGGAAGTGGAGGCGTGTTGCCACAAAAACAAATTAAATTACATATTAACAAATGTTACCCTAAACAAATATAAATGTACCCATTCAACATTATGTATGTTAAATTCCTAATGCCACAATTAGACGGGTCTACAGGGATAGGTTTAGTTTTGATGAATGCTGCATTTAATGCTAACTTAAACGTTACTATGATCCGCTTGTTACCCATTATCTACTATAATTTCTCGCGGCTTCGCCCGCGTGGAAGATTTTTCCGGGATATATCAAATTTCATCGAAATCCGTTGGATAGACGAGCCTATCGCGTTCAGACAGATGCAGCAGGGTACTTTGTTTTGAAATACATTTTAAATCTTTTTAAGAGCAACAATTCCGTCTTTTAAGAATAACTCAGAATGACTCAGCCGCCTCTGGTGAGGATGGCAGACATTATGTCGTCTGAAATGATATGTTATTGAAAAAAGTTTCGAAGTAATTAGCCACAGAATTATTATCTGATACTAGTTCGTCATTAATGTTCAATACAATACATGATTGTTGTGTAACTTTAATCGTTTATGCAACGGAAGCAAGCAGTAATTTATTTTCTCCGTTTTTGCAACTTATTCCACTGATGCTCAGCTCCTGTTAGTCATAGCATATTGATATGTAGCCTATAGCCTTCCTCGATAAATGGGCTATCCACCATTAAAACAATTTTAAAATTCGAAGCGGTAGATCTTCAGATCAACGCGTTCAAACAAATAAACAAACTTTTCAGCTTTATATAATAGTATAGATTAATCGACGTCATTGAAATGCAATACTTACATAAATAGGTCCCCATCCAGCTGCCCTCGAGCGGCTTATTATTCTCGACGACAAAGTTTGGATTAGGCGGTATGCGGGCTGGTTGAACCAAATTTGTAAAAGTCATCAATATGCTGGTACGCATTATGGCTATGTCGTTGGTGATAGCGCCCCTATTGAAGCGTGGGTGTATGACTATTGAAGCTATTCGGTATTTAGTTCCTCCGCTCCCGCTGTACGAGGAACCAACGCTGGCCCGCCATTTATCAGCTCCCCAGCCGCTGTAAAACGTACAGCAATAATTGTAGAAAATGATATTATGAAAGAACTCGCCTGTACGATATGGTACACCAGAGACCATAAAGCAACGAAGAAATGTAAAAATATTAATCATTTGGATCGCACAAAATCCACGACGTTTAGTTGAGCTCATCGGAATATAAGTTAGCTTACCAGAATTATACAGATTAAAACTAAACATAACGAGGAAGTGAGTCCAAATTGAGCTGGATTGAGGAAAGAATATGATATTGCTGTGCATTATTTATATGGTTCAGCAAGTTCGAAAACAGATGGGACGTCAAGCTATGATTCATCATGATACAAGCATCTGTAATAGCATAAGCAAGCAAAACAGCTGTTAGAAACATGTGCCTGTGTGCTTGCTTCTCAGGCACATTATGTAGCACGTAACATGGTTGAGGCTAATGGGACTATAATTTCATTACTTTTAATAGGTAGCTGTTATGGTGTACAGGAAGCATTCGAATAAACTCACTCAAGACAGTAGGCAGAAGTCAGAATAGCTCTACTTGTTATTATGGTTCCACTGCACTCATGATACCAGAAGAATAGATAATAACGGTGTTGGAGGGAAGCTATATGTGGATAAGAATTGATTTTAGTGGCCTCACCGCCGACGATCCGAGGACTAACGACTGGAACAGCTGAAAGTTTAAAATAAATATTATATTTCTGCTGATTTTGCTTTAAAGTTAAGCTTTTGGGACTCCGTAATCATAGCACGGCAACTGAACAGATACTAATCCAATAACGATTGTATAGCGACATGTTGAAGTATTACACATTTCGTCAAAGAAAGTTCAATATCTATCCTGTTCAAAAATATACATAAATGTGGTATTTTAATGAGAATCGAATCCTAGCATCTGTAGGATTTTAGTCCGTAACACGTCTCTTTATTCTATGACCTAGTACAGGGCTGTTTATGATGAACATAAAGAAATAGGTACTAAAATACTACAGTCAACTGAATTGTAACCAAGAATCCTTCCCCGACAGCCTAGTTTATCGTCCAATTTATTTTAGGCATCTCTATTTAACTAGTGATGTTCTGTCTCAAACATAGATATGAACTTAATTATATCTGCTTCGGATATTTTGTTATATCTGTTGAAAAAATTATTAAAATGTTTGTTACATATTTAATGAATTCTAATTGAATAAATTATACTTACGGCTTGAGTCCTTGTTGACTAGCTCTAAGCAATCTGAAATTATTGAAAGTTAGATTAGTTTTAAACACGATTTTTGTCTATTCTGACGCGGTAAAGTAACCTCACTGCTCCTGAGTGCAGCCCAGATAGAATGTGGACTAATAAGAAATGGTTAGGTACCGTTCGCCAATCGACACAACAGGGTACCTTCCTGTGTTTGATTTATTTTATATGTAACAGAAAAAATTGCGAAAATCTTGTGTAAAATCAGTATCAAATTTGTTTGAAAAAGAAACCCGTTTTTCATATTTGAAATATAATTGTGAGCTAAAATGGGAGTGTTATCTCTTTCTCCCAAACTCAGCGTCATAGCCGATGACACTCAGTGATTTAAAAAAGAGTAATGAATTGCCTTTTTATGCCGGCCTGTTTAATCTGAACATACACAGGGTGATCCCTGAACACAACACACTTACGAGGGCCAGTAGTGCGGGTTTTAACATCTTGTTAACGATAGTCGCTTTCCGGGCGGACAAAATACATCCCACCATCAGCAACTTAGTGTTACGAATACTCTTATTAGACTCATTTTAAATTAAAATTGGCGTGATATTTATAGCTGGAATGGATAGTATTGATAAACGCCATCACATTTCATCCCCAAAGGGGTAAGTAGAAGTGCAAAGAAGCCACCCACTTTCGACGTAGTAGGGAGCAATAGGTGGCGAGCCTATCGACATAATATCAGGCATCAGGAAAATTCCAGACTACGGGCTGAAACTAAGACGAAAACCGCAATATCACTTTCAATAATTGTATTGATATTATAAACAGTAAGGAATTTATAAGTAGTGCTTTCATAGATACTTAAAATAACTCATTTAATTTAATCATTACTACTATAAGCAGAATAAAACATTAAAAAAAAATACATTAGTTAAAACTTCTTAAGTTTGTACACAAATTTTTGAGCTTAAATATTATTATATATTGTTTAATATTTTTTAATAAATGCAATGTCGCTGCTGGCAACTGCTTCAGCCAATATCTGGAACTACTTAAAAATAATGTAACTATAAAATTATTAAAAAGAAAAATAATTCTAAATGCTATATTTACCAACAACTGCTCCAAGCGAAATGCCAAGGAACACTATTACAACTTTCATCTTCCCGTTAGACGTACGTGAAAAGAAGTGCTCTCTAAAATGGACTTGACACAATTTATAGATTATTGAATTTATTATCTTAATAATAAGTCGATAACTAAAAGACAATATAAGAGATAATAAGAGTCAACAATATAAGAGGATCGGTATTGACCTTGCTTCAGTTCGTAACAATAATAATAAATACCTACTTGTAAGCATTTGACATTGCTTTGTTCAATCTATGCTTTAAATATATAAGTTAGGTAAGCAGGGTCCACTGCTAGCCATAAACTGTAATACTTAACTGTATTAAGATATTGAAATATGTGGCAATGAATTTCGATCTTCACTTAGAGACATGGAATGCTGTCTCATAAATGGGGATATATAAAACGTCTACGATGTTCTAGAAAATCTTCACCCAGAGACATGGGATGCTGTCTCATAAAGGGGGATATATAAAACGTCTACGATGTTCTAGAAACGACTCGGAATATGAAACGAATATAAAACTAGAGCCCAGTAGTCACTACACACTCGTACACGGCTGATATAGAGAAACTTTTAGCATCTCTCTACGCTGATTGTCGCATAAGATAGGTAGCATCCAGTAGGTGTTAATGATAGTTCATTTTAACAGATGATAAACACAGCTGCGAAATTATTGTCGAGAATGGTGAGCCAGCGCGTGCAGAAGGGCATGGATATCACTGTGGGCAAAGTCACGTTGCCACATATGAGACATCCTAGTAAGTTGTTTATCGAATATTCCATATTTGTACAGCAAAAAAATGGTTAATCGTCTAGGTTGAGTGATGGTAAGGCATTGTCCCAATGGCCATGAGTAGCTACTGATAAAGAAATCATATTGTATGCAGTGACAATCTTTGAGAGAAGAATTTAAGCGTCGCCTAGGGATATTTTACGAACCTTCGATTTTGATTTTAATAAAATTAATATAAGAAAGTTTCAGCACTCCCTTTAAAAATCCAAGCACCTGGAGACAATGGGTTTGTCAGAGTTTTATTGAAAATAAAACAATAGGTACATGTTTCCCAAAAAAGAAGACAGATGTACCTAATAAGGGCAATAATACAACTTTACCCGGATGTTATTTTTTGCCGACCATAAATAGCAGATACTAACGAAATTTGTAATCCGTGGTGGGTAGAAGGTACTAATAATGAAATGTTTGCAGTGGAGTGGGGCGAAGCCGTCGAAGGCCTGGCTGAAGCGGTCGTCGACAACCGCATACACACAGACTGCGCTGACGTTCGACGCACCGGCGAGTTTCTTGCCCATCGTATACTGCGATCGTTGCTCATTGAAATGAAAGAAGAGAAAAATAAGAGAGTAAGTTTTGTTTGTGCTTTCCAAACCTATTTTAAAGAAGTAGGTATCCATGGCGACCAAGGGCAATAATTTAATGATTATAATTATTCGATTTGAAGTTGGTCACTTAGATCAGACTAAGTTTTTGGCGACTTTTCATATGTTAATCATTGCTTATTAATTGTTGCTAACCAGCAGAAATAGAAGGTGATATTCATATAAGAACAAAATCTCTAATATCGTTTATTAAATATGATTTTGTCTGGGTGTGCGTGCATTGTTTGTATGTAGATGTCTAGGAATGTGTAGCAACACTTATAGTTGTCATCGCTGTAGGACGTAGGTAATAATATATCTTTTACTATTCACTTAAAATATTACTAAAGTTAGAGCCTATTACAGAAATGTTAAAATTGTTAACCACATTTATTTGTGCTTGTCTTAATATTTTTTACTCGTCGAGTTTGTTTTGAGCGATCTAATGAATAAATAAAGAAATAATGTTTTAGAAAACCAGCGCGAGTTCTGCGTGGTCGGAAATGACGGAACAAAGGGATTTCTACGTGCCTGGCGAAGTGAAGGAGAGCGACTTGAAGGACGTGGAGATAGCTGATCTCGATTGAAGAGGCTCCATCAGCTACATCTTAAAAACATTAATATTCTCGATGACAAACGGTTGAAAAATGAATACCCACTTATTTCGTCGAGACGTGTAATTCAAACAAAATTTATTATCCGAGACATTCGCTTGTTTAGAAATCTTTTTTTCTAGTGCTTTTCCAAGTTTTTATGTAGTAGATTTACAACTTACATGTTTTTATGCATTGCCATACGTTTTGTACTAGACAACTCGATAATTAATATTTTTCTAAATTCATTTAAAAATCATTTTCTTTTTTGTAAATTCAATAAAGTTTTGATTTAAAAAAGGTCTTTTCGTTTTCCTTACAATAGCGTCAAACATTATACTAATATTCTGTGTAGTCACAACAAAAATAAAAAATGTACTTGGTTTTACTAAATATATTTATTACCTGGTTTGTTTATTCTTGCTTCGGTGGCGAAGTTTAATACATTTACCATCTAGTGACGTAACATAGGTGGGTGGAAAAATGTGTATAATAAAAGCTTTTCAAAATTAGTACTTTGATTTTTCATGTTTTACCGCACGTATCAAACAGCTATGGGGGATGCGTGGTGTTTGTTTTGTAGAAATGGGACCTTTTATTTGCTTTCGTCCGGCGCCTATAAAGGTTATTTTTGCCGGTCCGGGTGGCAAAGACTCTGTACTGCTATCGCCGTACTAACTTGTCACGAGAGCGGTAAATGTGCCTTGTTTTGGTCTCCATTTCGACACCCAGATGGTGAAAACTTTGGTTTCTAGTCACTAATTAGCCCGGTAAATGACAAATGGAATTATCATCTATTACACGGAATCTAGGATATTAAGCTGGCGAAATGTGTATAACCTATCCCTACCCGTCATAACAGAAAAAAACTAAATGCTATTTATGTATGATAGCTCATAGGCGAGGGTAGGTCTTGACGGTAGGTCTAGGTAAATCTCAGGGGGTAAATCACAAAAAAATTATAAATAAAGAAACGCTTCTTGAACGAAGCTCGTCTTGATCATAAAACTCCTTTGCCGTTCAAATTTCAACCTCATGTAATATATTACTCTATGGTTGAAACTGACAGGACAAATCAGTTTCAAATATCGAATACGCCAGTGTCAAAATTTCAGTAAAAATGTGAACACTGAAAAAATATTAACACTCGTATTAAACATTTCCCATCCATACAATAATATCCGATGCAGCTACTTCATGAAAACAACGTCTTGATGTCCATCAAAGATAACATGAACGCGAACGTTACGCTGAAAGATGTGTCATCCGACAACTTGAAGTTAAAGAGAGAAATCCTCGAATGGTTCTCTGTTGCCGAGGAACCCAGTGGCTAGTGGAGACAACGTCACAACCGGCCTAAACTCGGCCCATAAGCTGAAGGAAGAACTTCCGCCTCTAGTACCATGCTGCGAAGGCCGTGAATTGCAGGTATTATCATTGTAAGAGGTCCATAGATACAAAGAATAACGGACGGACATTTCCTTCAGAAGTGGTACCTGTAATAATTGTCACTTATATTTTATATTTAATTTCAATTATCAACACTATACATTAGTATGAATAAGTTGAAAAATAGCACACACCTGTAGAATCATGTTATATATCTGAAAGCAAAAGTTGTATTTCATATTTTGCTGGTAGTAGGTGACCCACATAAGTGTCGCCTTTCGGGATATCTGGTTCCAACAGGCCAGCATAATTGTCGACTATCGGGGGATAATCATCTTTCGTCAGTGGACATTCTATTGGACCCCACACCACTTACCATCAGCACCATTCATAAACACTTACAAGATTGACGATGGTTGCATCATGGCTAGTCGTGATAAAACAGTAGGTATTTTTGCTTGTTAATATTTATAAATATTTCAGAAGGTTGGATAAGTTAATCCACAGATAGGTGGCAATTACTATTGAAAATTTATTACCTTATTACCCGACTAGATTAACGAGGATCTGGTACGCAGCGGGTTGTCTGCGATCTCGGTGAAACACGACAGCGTGATACAATGTTTGAGCATGTCCCGCGCATGCGAGAGGCTGCAGGTACCTCCTGGCGCCGTAAAGGTAATCATGGATCCATATAATATATTTCTGGACATCAGCATTGTCGTAAAGAATTAGAATCTGGGTGAGAATCATAAATATTTATTTATTGTCAAGAGAGAGAGGTTATTGCGAATAACGTAACTAAGTAGGAAACTGTAATTTATTCCACATATTGAACTGATATTTTGAAGGTTCCTGCTTCATATTAGCATACGTCTCAATGTGTTCAGATGTAATTGACAACTAAATTCGCCACCTTATGGTGGGAACATTTACCCATCTACGTCATAGTTGGCATCATTACTGCCTAGTACCTGAAGGTTGAACAGAATACATATGTGTTGCCGGCCCTTAGACAAGGGAGGAGTGAGGAGATTTGAAGATTTTTTCACGTCTGGCAATATCGCTGACTGTTAATACAAAGGCGATATCAAAGCTGTCTCCGCTACACGAGTCTTCGGTCAGACAGCGGTACAATTTATACTATTATATAAAGCTGAAGTTTATTTGTTTGAACGCGCTAATCTCAGGAACTACTGTTTCGAATTCAGAAATTCTTTCAGTGTTATATATCCCATTTATCAAGGAAGACTATAGGCTATATAAAACAATGAAAAATGTTGCAAAGTGGGTATTTTTTTCCTTTTAAGAGCTTCCGTTGCATAGGTTGTGTATGGTTAATAAGACAAAATAAACCACACAATGGGTGTATCATCTTAATTAGTATGGGTAAAGACGCTCGATAAACAGTAAAATTGCTTCACAGCATCGCAACTCGTTTCGTTGTCTTCACCGGCCAGATTTGAAGAGAGTGCCCTATCTGCGGCGCATGACGCCCGACGAACTAGAGACCCTGTTCAGAGGATACTCCGATTTGCCTGCGAGAGTGACAAAGCTTGGTAAATTTTACAGTACCTACCCTCCTTTGTTATGGAGCTTGGTAGATAAAAATCTCAAACTTACGCATCTACAGTTTCATTGGTGTTTTCATAGACGCTTCTTGAATTATTTACAGCTGTTTTCAATAAACAACCCCAATCTTAATATTCAATCCGATTCCGCGAAGTAACTAATCAAAATAAGTCTTTTGTAAGCTTTACTGTTACTGTTTACAGACAGTCGAAACGAAACAAAAGTCTTGCTGCCACCATTTGAGAGCAATCCCGAAAAGATAATAAAGAATCTATGAATCAGAGTAATGGCAAGTATCTTAACCTATTTCAATAAGTAAAATTAAACGCAATAGAAATTTTGCTCTCAGTACACGGTTCTGAGTTCCTGGATTGGAATCCATCTCAGACAAAGTGATAATGGGTTGTTCTGCTCAGTATCAACCCGGAGACGGAATTTATGCCCGATATGGCGATAGACTCGCCCCTATCATGTTACGGAATAGAACACACAGGCGAAGGTGTGTGCCTTGGTTACACCTCTGCTTAACCCTTCGGGGATGTTTGTTGTTTGCTTTAAA